>NC_134542.1:7514510-7795796 GCF_050624435.1 Tenrec ecaudatus
AGAGTTGGCATCCTTGAGACTAGAAAGGACACTGAGCCTGCCCTCCTGTGAACTTCCTGCACCACCCAAAATGCAGTGCCTGCTGGCTCCAAGTTTCTGTCTCATCCCTGGCTTGACACTCCATCCAGGTCCTCTCCTCACACCACTGCCCTGTCAGAAAGCACTCTTCCATTGTAAACCCAGCCCCCTCCCCTAGGCTTCCCCACAGAGCCTTCCCTCCAGTCTGCTGCCCTGGCTGAAACCTGACTATCCCCAAGGAGGCAGCCTTGCAGCTAACCCTACATCCAAAATCCCAAACCAAACCCAACACACCTAACAACCAACACAACACAACCAAACAACAACACAAAAACAAAAAACCAAAAAAAACAACAACAAACAAACACAACACAAAACAACCCAACCCACAACCACAAACCCAAACCACCACAACCCTTTCCCACAACCACACAACAAACCCACAACTCAAACCCAAACTTCCACTCCCACAACCCACAACCCACAACCAACTTCCCTCTTCACCAACAACTCCACTCTTCAACACCCACAACTCCAACCACAACCCTCAACCCACACCCTCAACCCTCTTCCTCATACCCTCAATCCCTCTCCCTCTTCCTCACCACTCTTCCCTTCCCTCTCCTACAACCCTCAACCACTTCCCATCCCTCCCACTTCCCTCTCCCCTCTCTCCCTCTCCCTCTTCCTCTTCCTTCTCCCCTCTCCCTCTTCCCTCTTCCCTCTACCTCTTCCTTCTTCCCTCTCCCCTTTCCCTCTTCCCTCTCCCTCTTCCCTCTTCCTCTCCCTCTTCCTCTTCCCTCTCCCCTCTCCCTCTTCCCTCTACCTCTTCCTTCTTCCCTCTCCCCTTTCCCTCTTCCCTCTCCCTCTTCCCTCTTCCTCTTCCTTCTCCCCTCTCCCTCTTCCCTCTACCTCTTCCTTCTTCCCTCTCCCCTTTCCCTCTTCCCTCTCCCTCTTCCCTCTCCCCTCTCCCTCTTCCCTCTACCTCTTCCTTCTTCCCTCTCCCCTTTCCCTCTTCCCTCTCCCTCTTCCCTCTTCCTCTCCCTCTTCCTCTTCCCTCTCCCTCTTCCCTCTTCCTCTTCCCTCTTCCCTCTCCCCTCTCCCTCTTCCCTCTTCCCTCTTCCTCTTCCCTCTTCCTCTTCCCTCTTCCTCTTCCCTCTCCCTCTTCCCTCTACCTCTTCCCTCTCCCCTCTTCCTCTTCCCTCTCCCTCTTCCCTCTACCTCTTCCCTCTCCCCTCTTCCTCTTCCCTCTCCCTCTTCCCTCTCCCTCTTCCTCTCCCCTCTCCCTCTTCCCTCTTCCCTCTCCCTCTCCCTCTTCCTCTTCCCTCTCCCTCTTCCCTCTACCTCTTCCCTCTCCCCTCTTCCTCTTCCCTCTCCCTCTTCCCTCTCCCTCTTCCTCTCCCCTCTCCCTCTTCCCTCTTCCCTCTCCCTCTTCCCTCTCCCTCTCCCTCTTCCTCTTCCCTCTCCCTCTTCCCTCTCCCTCTCTTTCTGGTGTTTATCCTTCTCTAGTCTGAATGTTCCTTATACAGTAAATACCTTGCTCCTGTGCTTTTCAAGATATATTTTCTAGTTTTTCGTTTGACTTAGTTTTAGGGTGACTTTGATGTACAACAGGTTTTCTAAGTTCCCACATTCTGAGATGCTTTTTTGCATAAAGCTGTACAGGCTCTGGAGCCCTGCGGGGCAGTTCGGCTCTGTCACATGAGGTTGCTGGGAGTCAAAGTTGACTTAGCGATAGAATTGGACCTCCGTCCCTCACCCTAGTCTTCTCTTTCTTCCTCATGGAAACGACTGAGGGCCTGGCCTATTTCTGTGGATTCACCTATGCCTCCAGCTCTCTCTGGCTTTTCTGCTTAAAAAGACCTTCCTTAGGTCACAAATGCTGACCTGTATTTTCTTTATATCTAAAGCTTGAGGCAGTTGGAGTGTCTTATAAGAAGCAATGTGAGAGAACCATTTTTCTTCACAGATTTGAAATTTTAGTCACGTAAAAGCCATAGTGTGGCTGGGGCGTGTCCAGGCTGTCCAGCATATCTGTCGATGGATCCTGTTTGTCAGAAGCTCTGAGGATAGGTTGGCTGATAGAACCTTCCCAGCTGCTCCGAGGAAGAAAGACCTGGCATTCTGCTTCCATAAAGATTATAGCCTTGAAAGCCCTGTGAGGGTAGTTCTCTTCTGTCACGTGGGGTCAGTATGAGGTGAGAGCAACTCAGAGGCATCTAACATTTGGGGCCTAGTATAAGGTGACCAGACGTCCCGCTTTTGGCAGGACAGTCCTGATTTTTTAACAATTTTTCCCGCGTCCCGCAATGTTTTTTAAAGTCCCTATTATTTGAAAGAATGCACGACAAGCTAGGGTATACGGTTTTCGTCTGCCATGTGGCTATTTCGCCAGGATATGAGTTTTATCAATGGTGTCCCGCTTTACCGATGTTAAAATCTGACCACCTTAGGCTAGTACCATACTAATTAAGGATCCCTGGTGGCGGTATGGCTACCCATTGGATTGTGATCCTTAGCGTCACCGGTTTGAAGCCATCAACCAGCCACACGGTCTCAGAAATTCAGAGGCCTACTACCCTGTCGTATAGGGTCACTGTGAGTCTGCATCAGCTCAATGGTAGTGAATTTGGTTTGGTTTGGTTTTGGCTTACCACGCTAATGACTGGAGCATGAATTATACTTTTGTTCATGACCTATGCCTGCCCCTTCCCCTACTACCACCTGTGTGACCTTTTTTTTTTCTTTTTGGCATTGTTTTATTTTCATCTCATCCCTGTTACCAGCTTCTTCATCAGACTAGTCTCAGTTCCAGCCCTCTCCTCCTCCTCCTCCTTCAAGTCAAATAAAATCCCTCTCTTGGAGCCTTCATCTTCATAAGGCACCATGGCTTTTCTAGTCACCAGGTCCCAGACTACGAGCAACTGTCAAGAACTCTGCAGCAGCCCCTCCCCCCACCCCCACCACTGTGCATCTCCTCCCAGCCCTTTAATTCTCAGCACAGTGAACAAAGGGCAGGGCAACTTCTCCGCTCCGCCCTTTTGCCTCTGTAATTTCACTGGACCTATATTGCTGGTCTTTCGTTGCCATATTTACCTATTTACATACCAGGGGGATTCACAAAGTCATGGAAAAATAGAACAAAAAAAATGGAATTTCACCACAAACTTTTTGAAGCCCCTGGTAATGAAGTTTAGTCACAGTATTACTAGGAAACCACAGATTGTGACATTATTAAGGATAAAACAGGGATGAAGCTTAAACTTGGGCATGGTGACGCAGCAACAGGCTGTTTCAGGCTCAGAGAGATGCTCACCCCTCAGGTCTGTCTGCAGTATCCGAACTGCTAGTGCCTCTCTGGTGTGGGGGTACACATGAATGCTTTCGAATTTTGAAATTTTTTTTTGAAAATGTTTTAAACTTTATTTGGGGATAGCTTTAGACTCATAAAAAATTGCAGAAATTGTACAGTGAGTCTCCAAGTCCCCTTCCTCCAGGCTCCTGCAATGCTAACGCTTTGTGATCATCAAACCGGGACATGGCCTGTGGTACATAACTGTTAACTGCTGTTTTACCCAGATAACACGTGGTGCGTGCTGTCTGAATACCCTGGGAGTTCTTTTGGTGAATAACCAAGCAAAAGAGTGGAGGGACCAGCTGCCTGTTAGCTGGCCTATTTACAGTCGGGCTCAGCTGTTGTGTATTCAAAGAAAAAAAAGAAGTGAGAAATTGAGCAAAGAAACAAAGGGTAGAAGGAGAACTCCAGCAACTTCCCTGTCAGAGCCCACCCTACAGAATCATTTTTTCCTCTGTTCCTTCCTCTGACGGACGTTTCCATGGGACCCCAGTTGCCAGCCAGAAGTCCTGTGGAATAGCAAATGACACGTGCTGTTTGGAGTGTCGGAGCTCCAGTTGTCCCCTGTATCTAGGGGAGGAGCAAAGAGTCAAGTTAGGCAGAGGGACTTCCCAGCCTCTGCTGTTGTTACAAGTCACAAGCAAACCCTGCAGCCCTCCCCTGGGCTTCCGACAGAGACAGAGGAAAATAACAGGCCAGGAACTAATTGACAGCATCGCCCAGCCCTGCCCTGGATGTGGTTCCAGACTCAGAAGGTGCAGGCTAGGCCCTCGTTTGAGGCATGATCAAAGCTGTATACTTATTTCAGGATGCTATTGATGAGATGTTTCTGGTACTTTGGTTTAAAAAAAATAGAAGAATGTAATGTTATGAAAACAACAGAGGAATTCAAAGACACCAAGTTCTTGTGTGGTAGGGAAAGAGCCACCACTGTGATGTTATAGCACGGTAAATTCCAGGTACTTAGGGGCCCAGTGCCTGCAGTGGGCTTCTTTTTGATGACACGGAGCTTTAGAAGCTGTCTCCTACCATACTTGAATTCCTCCCTGAATTACTTATTCGGAGTATCCCAGGAAACAAAAATTCACCATTTAACTCTCAAAGTAGGATTTTAAACGTGATCTTTATGAAAGACTGCTTTCCTAGTAGATTGCATTAGAAACCTTTTGAATTATTTAATTTACTAAAATTGTTTCTTTTCCCACAAATGGGAAATAGGGTGAGGAAAAATTAAACATACTTCAAATTTCAAAACCTCAGGAATCTGAGAAAAGTGCCCCTCCATGCTTTTAGTGAAGGCCTCTCTCTAGACTTTAGATCTGGTGTCTTCTTGCCGTTTACTCTTAGTGTTGTATGGGTGTGAGTTAGTAGACCCAGTTCGCCTTCCCTCCCCTGCTTATACACACACATTGTGTATCAGAGCTCTCCTTGCCATCTCCTCGCTGTCCCTGCACTCTTCCCAGTGTCTTCCCACTTCTCCTCCATTCACTTTCTGACCCTTCCCGCCCTCTGAGCTTTAGGGGGAATGCTCTTTTGGTCTCATGTGGTGGTTTGTACTAAGGAGTATGGCTCTCCCCGGTTTTATTGTTCGTGTTATAGGCCTGCCTGTTTTTTTTGGTTGAAAGTGGATCCCAGGTGTGGGGTAGGTTCTGTTCCAAGCTTAGAGCATCACCAAGGACCATAGACTCCGGGGATCTACCAGTCAGTCTCCAGCAGGCCACTTAATCTGGTCTTTTTTATTATTTTGAATTTTGTTCAACATTTTTCTCTCCTTCTACTGTGATCCTGTTCAGAGTAGGTAGCTGGGTACCATTTAGGTCTTCTGGCCTCAGGGGAGTGGAGGCTTTGTTTCCTGTGGTCATTTAGTCCTTGGACTAATCATTTCCTTGAGTCTTTGATTTTCTTCACTCTCTTTGCTCCAAATAAAGGGGTGCCTTTTAAAATTTAATTTGTTATTATTTTTCATTTAATATTACTGTGTATTCAGATGACCAGCAAGCAAATATATTTTTTAAAGCTAGCAAGTCTCTAAAAGTAATATGAAAATATAAATGGCACTGAGCTATTTGGCTATGATATTAATATCCCATTTAAACAATTTCTTTGTACTAAAGTTTCACACTAATGGTACTTGTGTTTTTCTGACATAGATTTAGTAACTTGTCCCTGATCTGACTTGGGTAACATCTTTTAAGAGATTCTATTTTCAAAAGTATACAATTCTAACCTGCTCTTGAATGACAGGAAAGAATTATTTCTGGAATCTGATGAGGTTTTTCTTAATAGATTGAAAATAAGAACCAAGCCCTAGATAAATAAGAACCATACAGCAGCTCTAAGATGTCTATTAATAAATGTCATGAAACAGATAAATTCATGTGTACTTTACAGAATGGAAGAAAAATAAAATACTGATTAAGAAAGTAGTTACCCCCTTTAGTTCAAACAGAATTCTGAAATTAAAACCCTTCTTTAGAAAATAAACTCAGAAAAAAAAAAAAAGAAAAGGCACTGAACAACCTAACTTTGACCGTCTTTGTGTAGAAAATGCCCCCTGGCATACTGTGGTGGCGTGTGGTGGCGTGTATTAGCCATGGTGCTGGAAGCCCTGCGGCTGTATTTAAAAAGCAGCAGGGTCAGCCAGGGTCGAGAAGCTTCCAGACTGAGAACACACTCAGGAGAAGGAATAGGCATTGGCCGCCGAAAACCTAGTGAACAGCAGCAGCACCATGACGGCCCGATGAACAGACAGAGTTGTCTGCAGAGTGCAGCCAGAATGCTCCTTAGAAGTGAGCATAGTGAGCTTTCATCCTGCGCACTCTGGGCATGTTTCCAGGAGCAACGAGTGCCTGGAGAAGGGTATCATGCTTGGTGGGGAAGACCCTCCACAGGTTAGATGGACACAGTGGCTGCAACCGTGGGCTCAAACAGAACGGAGAGGAGGGTGCAAGACTGGGCAGTGTCCACAGTCGCTGTGAGTCAAAGTCAGCTCCAGGCACCTCACAACGACCACATCCACAGAGTCCCCCAATTCAAACTGTGCGAAAGTAGTTCCTCTGTTTTCACCTTCTTCCCAGCCTGAAGTACTTTGGCATTGTAGGAAGTTTTACTGGCTGATGTGACCAAATGACAAAACACCTCATCCCTACAAAGCCCGTAATTAAAAACTGGAAAGCAGGCGCCGCTGGCAGTCGACCCGACTCCGGGTGTCCAGAGTAGAGCTGCGCTCCATAGGTTTGTGGGCCTGAGACCTCTGGGCAGCCAGGCCTTTCCTCATCAAACCACCCACCTTCAGTGGCACTACCCGAAGGCTCCTGTAATCACATGAGGGAGACAGTCACGGGAATGAGAAAGACCACGAAACATTCAGGGAAGCGGAAGTAGGGACAAGCACCAGAAACTCAGCCGATGAGAAGTAGGCATCAAGGAGGGGCTGGTTGCAAGTGAAGCCTATCTTTCAATACTGATCAGGTCAGAAATGGAGGGGGAGCCTGCCTGCTTTAGCCAGGAGGGCCAAATACACTGCCTGGTCACTCTGCCCTGAGTGAGCCCAGCCCAGGTGACCCCAGAGTTAGCAGAGCACGAGCAGCTGCACAGAGAGTAATCTGATTATGTTCCAGAGATCCGGCTGGAATCCCCACTTTCAGCACGGAGATGCCGCTGACCAGCAGTGAGGGGCCAGGGCCTGTGTCTTCCCCACAGAGAGCAGCTTCCCGTGAAAGAGCAACGACGAAGTGACTTTGATCCAAGGCATTTATGCCGTCATCTTTAAGTACCAAGTTTGAATTTTCAAACAGTACAAAAGGCACAGTGGAAACAAAAGCTCCCCCCACCCCACAATGGTTCTTTAATTTGTTTCAGTTTAAAAACTGAACTGTGGGCTTTTTAAAAAGCCAGGTAAAGAAAAAACTCTATACTCAAAGTAACAGGGAGCCGCACCCACTAAGATGGCTCTGATGAAAACACCCTGGAAACAGCAGGTGTTGGTGAGACTGGAGGAGTGCGAGTGGACTGTAAAGTGGCGCCGCTAGCAGCGCAGTTCCTCACAAAGTCAGGCACAGCTGTGGGTGCTGCGGAGTTGATTCTACCTGATAGTAACCCCATCGGGCAGAGAAAAACTGCCCGGTGGGATTTCCTAGGTTGTAAGCATTGTGGGAGCCTGGTCTTTTCTCCCACAGAGCTACTGATGGGTTTCAACCCTTGACCTCTGAGTTAGCAGCCAAGAGTCTAACTATTTTGCCACCAGGCCTCCGTAGAACTTGACCATATTGCCCGCTCCTGGGTATATACCCACAAGAGTTGGCAGCAGGGCCACAGACATAGTCGCACACCAGTGTTCCTGGCAGCTCTGCTTAGAGTAACCAAAAGGGAGGCACATCTGTCCCTCACCACATGAAGGGAAGGACAAACTACGGGGCACACACACAGTGAACTATTCCTCAGCCACGCAGGCGTGTGACAGCATGAGTGAGCCTTGCGGTGTCACAGGTATGGACCCTCTAGAATAGGCCAGCTCTTGGAGAGGGGTTCTCCTTACTCAGAGAAAAGCTCTGGAAACAGATGGTGGTGGTGATTGAACAAGATGAGCAAAATTTTAAATTTTTTTAAAAGATGAGCAAAATTAATGTTACCACTCCTGCCCTAGAAAAAGGAAATTTCCACTTTTCTCCAGTATTTCACTGTTTGCTTGCTTCTTCCCTTCCTTCCCAAATCTCTGCTCTACTGAGAACCTATTTTAGTGGAAGAAGTGAAATGGGCAGATTGGCACACGTTCGTTACATGCATTTACACTTAGCACGGACTTTTAAAGGCTGTGCGAGTGAACCAGGGGAGCATGCAGCGGCAGTGGCCCTGGGCAGGGCTCAGGCGGTCTACAGGAAGGAAGTGACTTCCTGGAAGGACTTGTGGACTTTTTGTCCTTGCAGACCTCACCACTCCTGGATGAGAAAGAGAAAATTACACTTTTCCTAGTACTTCAATGCTTGGCGCGTCCTTCCTTCCCGGACCTCTGCTCTACTGAGGATATATTTTAGTGGAAGAAATGAAATAGGAAAAAAAAAAAAGAAATGAAATAGGTGGAGCTCATATTGAATCTGTATCCCGATATCCCAATCCTGCTACCCTAACACTTTCTTCAGTAATTGTCTTCTCACCACTGATTTTAAACTTCACCCGTTAACCCAGACTCGAGGCCTGACGATTTCGTTTCCTTGGTAAACTTCCTACCCTGCTCCTTGCTCTGGCTAGGCATAGCCAGTTACACACAGTATTTTCATGGCTGTGGCTTTGTGAGTTTTGACATCTGCAAGGACACTTCCTCTTGTGACTTCCCAGAAGTTTCCTGATGGTTCTCATACTTTCCTGAGACCTTTAGAATTATCTTGTCTGTTTCTTTTAAAAGTCCTGTGAGTTGTTATTGGGATTGCACTACAGTTTCAGATTGGTTCATAGTGTGTGCAATTTGATGGCAATGCCTTCTATTCAACAGTAGGGTCTTCCTTTCCAGTTAAGATTTATTTTATGCCCCTCGGCATCTACAGATTGCTCTTATATATAAAATTTATTATATTCTTGCTGTTTCTTCCTATGTACATTACTTGTTGTTGCTTTTGTGAATGAGATTTTTATTTCATTATATTTTCTGATTTATATTCATCTGAGATGTTTATTGATTTTGAGCCAAGAAACCATACTTATTGATTCGTTACATACAGTAAGTTTTCCAATCACCCAATCATATCACTTGCAAATAAAATGATCACTTTTCTTCTCTCTTTTGAATGTTAAGTGTATTTCTTTCTCTTGTTCCTCCAGAATAATATTAACTAATAGTAGTGCTTTTAGCAAAACTTTCTCTTCCTTCTGACTCGACCCTGGTTCCCCAGCAAACCTGAGTCATGACTTGCTTTACACTTCCCATCTGTATTCTTCATTACCCACCCTCTTCCTTCAGTACAAAATGTTTCTTTTGGTCCATTGCTGAAAACGTGTATCCTTCCTCTGTCTCTCATTATTTAACCGTCTTCCATTCTTTAACATCCAAAGACGCGAAGACTCTGAATGTAAATGAAGTGATTAAACTCAGGGAGATCTGAACTACTAAGTAGTCAGAAGGAGAAACGGATGTATGTTACCTGTGAATCACTTTGTTGCCATCCACTTTGCTCAGGATGGAAGCCTAATGTGGCTGAAACTTATTGGGGAACCCTAGTAGCACTGTCAGGTAAACTTTGGACTGCTAACCACAAGGTCAGTGGTTCAAAACCTCCATGGGAGAAAGTTGAGGCTATGTGGCCCCCAAAAGATGTACAGTCTCAGAAACCCAAAATAAAGTCCTGCTGAGTCAGAATTGATTCCGTGACAGTGTGTTTGGTTGATTTGCTGGTTTCCCTTCTTGAATATTATAGAGTTTAAGATGAAATGTGCTTTTATTAGATAATCTTAAATATTCCATTTTCTTTTCTACCTTTTCTAATCTTGAGTAATGATTCTATGGTAATATTCTATATTTGTATCATATTACAATTTGTACACCATTTTTAGACATTTCTAAACAACACAACAAACTTCGGATGTTGATACTAGGATAGCTGATTCGTCAGGATCATACAGCTAGTATGTGGTTGAGCTTGGTTCCAATGACATTGTTCTGTTCTTACACCAAATGCAATTTCCTCTCTCTCAGTTTTTCCCTGTGACTATAGGGTAGCCAGAATGCTCCTTAGAGCCAGGAGGGCCAGGTTTCATTTCACATACTGGGGATGCGTGATCAGGAAGGACCAGTCCCTGGAGGACATTATGCTCCTTAAAACAGAGAGGAAAAAGAGGAACACTCTCAGCCAGGTGGACGGACACACAGCGGGGCTGCAAAGGGACTCAAACACAGTAATAATGGTTGTGGGAGATCTTTCCATTCTGTGGCACCGAGGGTTCTGATGAGTCAAAACTGCCTCAGTGGCCACGAACAACAACCTCACTGATGTCCTGTGGCCTCACCTTCCCAAGTCCAGTTGAATCCCTGCCACTTATATGTGGACCTCGTAATGCATTAAAAACTTTTTTAAAAATTTTTATAAAAGATTACTTAATGTTGAAAGATTTTCTTGTTGGAGATTAAAATTTAGATATCATAGCACAGTCATTTCATAATAAAATTGATTCAACTGATATAAATAAATGATTTAATCAATAAATCAGTGGAGAAAGGAGGTATCTCTAGTACAGAATTCCAAATCATCTGTGTAGCTCTGTTCCCTCAAAGAGATAGAGCATAATTCCCCAACTCTACGTGTGGTCACACTGACTGCCTCCCAAAGAGAACAGACCTGGAAGAGGAGAAAATGGAATTGTGGGGACCCCTCAGTCCACGTCAACAGAAACCGTGATAGAAGCCATGTGATAGTGTGTCTTTGACATGATAGGATAGAAGTGGCATTTTACCAATGTGGCTTTCCTCCCCACTCTACATTGGCAAGACCCTAAAAAACAATTAGTTGCCCTCCAGTTGATTCCAGCTTGTGGCAGCCTTGTGTGGAACTGAGTGGAACTGAGCTCCATCGGGTTTTTCAATAGCTGTGATATTTCTGAAGTAGTAGATCACTGTGTCTTCTGAGACTTTGGGTGGATTCAAAGTACTAACCTTTTGGTTAGTAGCCGAACACTTAATCATTTATACCACTCAGAGACTCCTAAAAAATCCATAACGCGAGTCTAATCTTTGGAAAACACCGGATAGGTTCCAGCTGAGTAACATGACCCGTATTCTCTTCACTGTCAGTGTTACTAAGATCAAGGCAAACCTGAGAATTATCACAGTCTAGAGAAACATCTGGAGACGTGATGACTAAATATAATACAAGCTACTGGAGGGATTCCTGCAATAAGAACATCAGGAAACAATTAAAACAATAGGGATTTGTGGGCTTTAGGCCTTGGTGACTTATTATCATTGGTCTATTAGTAGTTACGTATTGGGCTGTGATTTGTAAGGTCCACAGTTCAAAACTACTCTGTGGTGCACTTAGGAAAAGACTGAGCTTTCTGCTCTCGCAAAGAGTTCCAGTCTTGGAAGCTCACAGTGGCAGTTCTACCCTGTACCTCTGGGTGTGCTGAGTCGGCATCTTCTTTTTATTTTCCATCACAGTTGGCTTTATGTTTGAGAGCATGGTTACAGCCAGTGTAACAATCCATCCTATCCTGGGTATTCCTATTTTGCTGCCCTTGATTTACCAAAAGCATTGTCCTTCCCCAAGGACTGATCTCTCCTGATAATATGGCCAAAGTACATGAGTCAAAAGTCTTGTCTTCCTTGCTTCTAAGGAGACAGAGTTCTTTCTTCTTTTGTCAGTCCACAGTATTTTGAATATTCTTGGCCAGCATCAGAATTCCATATGCGTTGATATCTCTTAGGTCTCCCTTGCTCAGTTTCTAACTTTCATTTGCATTTGAGGCGATTGACAATATCATGGCTTGGGTCAGGCACACCTTAGTCTTAAAAGTGATTCCTAGCTTGCTGGCACTCTAAAGAGGTCTTGTATTAGATTTTCTGATGCAGTATATGAGTCGGCATCATCTTAATGGTAGTCAGTGAGTAAGTGATTCTTTGGAGCAAATATAAATGTCATGGATTGAATTGTGCCCACCCAGAGCCAAATCTATCAACTTGACAAGGCCATGATTCTCAGTAGTTCAGCAGTTATGTAACAACATAATCATCCCCCATTATGAGATGTAATGTGAACATCCAGGTAGTTGTCAGGGATTAGGGTGGGATACAACCCCCTTACTCACAACACAGCCCAGACCTGATATAAGGGGAATTTCCCTGGGATGTGGCCTGAATTATCTTAACAAGAAATGAAAGCAGAGAGAAGCAAGCAAAGAAGGAGGGGCCTAACTACCACCATGAAAGAAGAGTCAGAGCAGAGCAAGTCCTTTGGACTTGGGGTCCTCATGTTGAAATCTCTCAAGACCTAAGGGAGGATTGATGCCAACATGTGCATTGATCTCCAACACAGACCACAGGTGTTGAAGGAGACACGGAGTCTGTTCCAGACCCAGCGGAGAGAGCGCCCCTGCCCGTAAAGCCAGACTCTAGTCTCCCGAACAGTGAGAGGCTAACTTTCAGTTTGTTGAAATCATCCGCTTGTGGTACTTCTGTTATAGGTAGCTCTAGGTGACAATAAAATACTACTAATAAGATAAGCTAGGTATGGGGTGTACAGAAATTATACAGCTTTTCTGTAAATCTAAAAATATTCTAAAAGCTTCCTGGGGGAGTAGAATAGAGTAATAGTTGACAAACCAGTTATCTTCTTGCTGACTTGTTGAAATGTTACAGATCTTCCATCCTAACCTGGTAATCAGGTTTTGGGTTACTATCATTAGAAAATTATTGCAGTATTATAGAGGGTTATCCTGCTTGAATATGAAAACATATTTTTCAAAAGGGATATGGATCTAAACCTTCATCCGAAAGGAAGTTAAAGAAAAGATATGGATGAAATAGACAAATGTATATTTTACATACATATTGAAAGCCATGTTGTTAGGGGCCATCAAGTCAGTTCTAGCCCATAGCAACCCTATGCACAGCAGAAGGAAACACTGCCCTGCGCTGCCTCACAGCTGTTTCCATGCCCGAGACCATCGACGCAGCCACTGCGTCGATCCATGTCATGGAGGGCCTTCTTTTTCTCTGCTCCTCCACTCAACCAAACACGGGATCTTTCTCCAGGGACGGGTCTCTCCTGACAACACATCCAAAGTACGGGAGAGGAAGTCTCACCATCCTGGCCTCCAAAGAGCACTCTGGCATACTTGAAGATCATAGATTTTATAAAATATTATGAGTTTAGAAGTCTTGTTTCATGCACATACTTCTCCCAAGCAAATTGACCTATTGCCCCATTTATCTAACTGGTTTATACCTATCGCCAAGCCCTCCCTTCCCGCTCTACCTCACAGCTCCCTCTATGGCAGTGGTTCTCAACCTTCTAATGCCGTGACCCTTTCGTACAGTTCCTCATGTTGTGATGACCCCCCCAACCATAAAATTATTTTCATTGCTACTTCATATCTCATTTTGCTACTGTTATGAATCATCATGTAAATATCTGATATACAGGATGTGTTTTCATTGTTACAAATTGAACATAATTAAACATAATTAAACATAATTAAAGCAGAGTGATAAATCACAAAACAATATGTAATTATATATTGTGAAATATTTATGTGTCTTCCAATTGTTTTAGGCGACCTCTGAGAAAGGGTCGTTCGACACCCCCCCAAAGAGGTCTGCGACCCACAGGTTGAGAGCTGTTGTAGGGCAAGTCTGTCCCCAGCTCTACACTGGACTGACTGTCACGCCATCGTGCCAGGGCACGCCTGCTCCATAAGTCTAAGAGGACTTACATGACCTCAAGCTAAGCGCCTCACCCTTTCTTTATATCCGCATTGACTTCTTTTTTTAAAAAACCTTGCCTGCAACATGATAGTTTGCAAACTATTGATTTCTCCCTGAAGCTTCTTTGTAACACGCTCATTGTCCTGCAGGAGGGCTTCATTATGTCTGCCTGGGTCCACATCTGAAGGTGGTCAGCCAGCTCCCCGCTGCGGGGCTAGAGGAGGAGATAGTGACTGAATGAAATCATCTGTTTCCTTGTGCCCGCCCTCTGCCAAAACCAGCAAGGAGCTTTGAGAGAAGACCTGGCCTACCCAGAAGGTGGGCGTATTTATAAATAGTTCTCAACCTCTCCTTAAAGCTGGTCCCTAATCCTCTCCTCTCAAGATTGGAAGTGACTTGACCTTTGAGTCTTTAAACTCAAGCTCTTTTTCACAGAGAAAGCTAGTGAGCAAAAAGCTGTTAAGACACCCCTCCCCACCCCCCAAAAAAGAAAGAAAATATTCCCGCCAGATAATTTTCCATCATCATCAAAGTTATTTTAACCCCATTTGTTTCTTTCCAAGGACCGTCTTTTTTCATTGTTGTAATTGTAAGCTGCTGGTCTTACATCGAACGTGTGTGTGCCTGCAGCCTTTTGATGATTTATAAAACCATTCCCAAGTGACCGCGTCCTTAGTGGGAGCTGAGAGCCTTCCTTTTCACCCTGACCCTAAGGGGCTCGGAAGGCTCTTTAGTAGTCTCCAGCCCGGCATCATTGGGCGCGGGTTTGTGTATTACCCTAATTCTGTATTTGTCGGTTGTAGATAAAAATCATATAGATCTTGCTAAGATGATAAAATCGAGCTGGGGATGCCCACTGAGTTCAATAATAGAGCATTTCCAGGTGAAGGTCCATGACTGTTGGACTAACCAGGAGTTTTGAAAACTATTTCCTATGAAGACAGTTAACTGAGTCTTGACCCTAATTCTTTGTAAAAAGGAAAAAAGTTGTGCCAGGTCGTTGTAGCAGCTTCGCTTCCTTGATGTGACAAGAACCCACTGTCCCGTATATCAGAGAGAAGCCTCTACGACTTCCTTCCAATTTGTTTGTTTCTAACTACCTAGAGGAGAAGTTAAGGAGTCTTGGTGTCATAGTGGCTACATGTTGGGTTGTGATGCGGCAAGGTCAGCAGTTCAAAACCACCAGCCGCTCTGCAGGAGAAAGAAGGGGATGTTCTGTTCCCATAAAGATGGACAGCCTCTGAAAGCTCCACTATCCATAGGGTTACTCTGAGGCAGACTTGACTCAGCGGCACGAATTCGATTTTGAGTTTTGGGGTGGTTTTTAATGGTTCTGGTAGTCAATATAAACATATTCATTCTACTTGTAAATATTATATGTTTATATAATATGTCTTTAATAAATGGTATAAGGACTATTGAGGCACTGCATATGATTCTTAGTGGAATTATTTAAATTCTTCCAATGAATTTTTTTTTAACAAAATTTTTAATGCGAATTAGATGGCTTGGGGTTTTAATAGACAGGTTGAAGAGTATTTCCCAGCCCCAAGCATTTGTCTGCAGACCTGGGCCAGTGGCAAGAATGCTTTTTCTTGAAGCTGTGCTGTCTGGTCCAACGGCTGTGTTTGTGCAGGAAGCCCGGTCCTTAGTGCTTGCCTTGCATCCTTTTTGTCAGAATGCCCGCCTGCGCAGGGGCCTGGAACCTTAGAAGTTATGTTTGGTTTTGTTGTTTCGTTGGAGCAAGTCTGAGAGTGTCCGTGTGGCTCGACTGGGAGCGTGGAAGACCATCGGGAGAGCGCGTGAAGAGGGCTGTGTTCTGGATAACTGGGGATCCCAAGCTCACGCGGTCCTGCTGAGCTGGAAGCTCAGAGTAGGCTTGTTTTCGCAGGAATTGTGCCTGTTGTTTCATTTCCCCAGGTAGGGAAATTCACTCTTAACAGGTGACCCCTGGGTTGGGAGGAATTAGCAAGTAAGTGAAGTTCTGGCTTGCATTTGAATTTGCCTGTTTAAAAAAAAAAGTAAGGTTTGGAAAGCCTGAGGTAGAAGGCACCTGGGGATGGAGGAGCAGCAACAGGGGGACAGACAGTGTGTTAGGAATCAGGGGGGGGGGGGAGAAAGAGGAAGAAGAAAAGAGAAGAGAGAGAGTAGCACCCAACAGCACCCCTCGCAGCTGAGGCGACTGCATGCAGGGAAATGGAGTCGCCATCACATCCAAGACACTGCTCCATCGCCTTGTTGGTCGCTATGACTTTTCTGCCAAAGCACAAACCTAAGCCTCACCAGGGGCACACACAGTGGGAAGCCTTGGGGCCCTCAAAGCTGACTGGAAGCTGAAGGACCAGCTCCTGTCGCAATGGCCACACGCAGGAAAGCTCAGCCCCGAGGGACAGCTGCGGCTCTGGGGGCTTCATGTGACTGGAGCTATGTCAGTGCTCGCGCCCCGCTCTCAGGCCTGCTCTGAGGAGAAGGGTCCAGAGTGGGTTGGGAGGAGGGGCCTGTGAAGTCTGTCAACTGAAGTGATGGACACTCAGTCTCTGTACAGACGGTAACCATTGTTCTCCTCAGACTTGGTCTCCACGTTTGCTAACGTTTTCTCTTCCTTTACTGATTGGTTCATTAAAACAACAACCAAAACAGCGAACCTGGAAGTGTCTGTTTGTATCAAAGTTGTGTGAGCATGTAGTTTAAGAAGTTCCGAGGTGTGCCCAGTTTCTACTCATGCCCTGACCCCTCGTCCCTACTTTGAACTCCCCAGAGCAGTCTTCCACTTCATTTTTAACCGATCGACGCAGTGTTTATCTGGATATTTCCAAACAGCACACTGGGGCCGGTGTTGTGCTTTCTCAGCATTTCATGCCTGCCCGCACGGGCACTCTGTCTCAGCCCCTTCCTCCCAGGACAGCACCATTGGCTCCTTCTCAGGCGGGGTGTTTATTCTCTCCGCTCTGTCAACACCGCTTGTCACCCGGCATGTTGTCTGCTGGGCCTGCCTTTGCCTTCCAGTCCCCGCGTCAGACTCTCCATCATGCACATCTTCCCCCCCCCTTTATTTGTTTACACTTTCTGTACTAATTTGACCCCAAACTTTCTCCTAGTTCAGCAGTTCTCAACCTGTGGGTCACCACCTCCTTGGGGTTCGAACGACCCTTTCACAGGCGTCGCCCAGTTCATAACGGTAGCAAAATGACAGTGATGAAGTAGCAACGAAAATAATTTTTTGGTTGGGGGTCACCACAGCATGAGGTACTGTATGAAAGGGTCGTGGCATGAGGAAGGTTGAGAACCAGTAGGGCCTAGTTCCGGAGACCTCCTTTCAATACAGCATCCGGTAATCGCTGGATTGCCCTGGGCCTTCACCCCCTCCGGACTAGCTGGCTGATGCGCTGCTGCCTCGGGATCTCCACTCACCATACTTCTGAGGATCCCTTTCGCCCGTCTCCTGGTTCACACATCATATTGCTTCTTGGATTCCTTGACATTTTGGTGGCGGGTCACCGTCTGCTTGCTGAGAAAGAGCATGTGTTTTAGGTAGTTTTGAGTTCTGCTTCATTTTCTCCTGTCGTCAGGGCTCCTGCTGAAAGTCTCATCCTTCCTGACTTGATTGCCCCGTGCCGCTTTGACCACTGCCGTGCCTCCTGGTTTCCCCTCTAGAAGCTTCTCTTTACCCACGTTTGCCAGGACAGGACTGGGGCACTTGCTAGGCCTTTCAATCTGGGAGATGTTCTTACATAACTGTGGTGACGATGGTCTCTCTTCCTTCTAGAACTCCTCATCGTTAGAAGGTCGCCCTCTTACACTGTCAGATAGTTTTTATATCTTGTTTTTGCCCCTGTCTTTTTTCCCTGGGCGTGTTCCTCAACTCAACCCTTGGATTGAGTTGTTCGGTTCTGCTATCAAAATGTCTATTTTTCAAGAGTTTTTCGGTTGTTGTTCTCAGAGTGTTCCTTTTTTAATTGATATTGTTGACTCAGTTATTACATCAGTGAACAATACAGAAACTAGAAAACAGAACTGCTTATGTTAGAAGATAATTTCTGACTAAATGGAGTATCAGCTGACCGACCTCCTAAGCTGTACCCTCGAGCCAGAGAAAAATCAGCATCACACAAAGCTTAGAAACCTACAAAACCCGGGGGCCTGTGTGGGAAGTCTTTTGTGGACCGTGCGACTCCCTCTCCATCGCTCATCTGTCCGCTGACCGCCACGTCCTCTGGTGACCCGCGTGGTACTGTGATGATGTCGGGTGTGCCACCAGCAGGGCCACGCACGGCAACCAGACGTCAGTCAGGGAAGCCCCTCAACAAAGGCAGACTAGCGAGACTTGGTGATCTACGTCCAAAAATCAGCCAGTGACCCTGGGGTCCCAACGGAATATTGTCCTGTACCGAGCAGGAGCAGGAGCACCCAGAATCTGGAGGAGCCACAGCACGGACGAGGCCGCCCCAGTGCTGGAGGAGACGGCGCGGGACAGGCGCTGTTTCCTTCCCGTGTGCAGGGAACCTCCATGTGTCAAAGCAGCTCCAGCAGCAACAATCTCCCTCCAGTTTCTTTCTCTCCGCCTCGGAGTTGCTTTTCTCTTTGCTTTCGTCTTCCCAGCAAATGCTCTCCTTGAATTTCTGGTGATCTTAGGCTGTCTATTTAAAATCAGGGCCTAAACACGCTGGAAAGCTCTGTGCTTGGCATGAAGCTTATAAGCCACGGTCTTCCCTGACAGGTGATCTGCCTGGTCATCCCCCTGGGCTGTCTGCTGTCTCTTGTCTGGGGCCGTTCATCGTGGTTGGTCAGGTTCTCTTAGGAAAAATAAAGTCTGCTCTGTGAGTCTCCTTCCCCTTTCTGGAGATTTCCAGATGTCTCCCATCTTTGCCTTCTTCTATTGTAGAGTGAAATATCTTCTCTAGGCCCCTGCTCCTCCCCAGAGGTGTCTCCTGAACTCCGCTTCACAGGTGTATCTGCTCTCAGAGGTCTTAGCAGTGTGGCCGACGTGCTGATAAGAAGGGGTTGCTTTCAGTGTCTTACTTCTCCTTAAGCAGCCCTGCTCAGAAACTGGATGAACCTCCGGGATGCTGAGACGGGGAAGATACTCTGGCAAGGCACTGAGGACCTGTCCGTCCCCGGAGTGGAGCATGAAGGTACGTGCCACACCAGTGCCAGGGCAGGGCCTCGCATCCTGACAGCAGTCCTCGCGGGGCAGCCCCTGCACTCCCACGGTTCACTTGGTGCTGACATGTTAGCATTAGCTAGTCCATCCCGAGCTAGAGGCTAGCATGTTGACTTTCCCTCCCCAAAGAAAGTTTCCACACGTATCTCCCCAAAGGCAACACAAAAGGAAAAGGTTAATGCCAAGGGACTAGAGAGAGGGAAGTGTGCTTTACACAATGAACGTGTGTAGGGGTTGTGATAAGAGTTGTATGAGCCCCCAATATGATTTTTTAAAAAGAGTAGATAGGGGGTATTAATTCCGACTTTTTCCTGATCAAAGAAGCTACTGAGACCTTACCCACCCACCCCACGGCCATCAAGTCGATTCGAATTGTAGGGTTTCCAAGACTGTAAATCTTTGTGGGAAGAGACAGCCTCATCTTTCTTCCACAGAGCAGTTGGTGGGTTTGAACTGTGAACTTTGGGTTTAGCATCCCAACGCCCCAGATCTGATGTTCCTTGAAAACCTTTCAGTCAAACAGTTGACCACTGGGGGACTCCTCATGGCACTGACAGATAAGTGTCGGGCTGCTAACTGCAAAGCAACTGTTCAAACCCACCAGCTGCTGTGCAGGAGAGCGCTGAGGCCGGCTGCTTCTGTAAAGATGGGCACTCTGGGAATGAGCTGGACTGGAAGCAGTGGCAGTGGGTCGGGTTGAATGGTCTGGCCTGCAGCTGAGATCCAGGTACTAGTCTGCCCAGAGGAGAACTCGAGAAGCTCCCGGGCGCCGGCAGCACCTGCTCTCAGGCTTTCGTTGAGATTGCACCACGGCTCACTTTTCCCTTTCAGCCCGCGTCCCCAAGAAAATCCTCAAGTGCAAGGCGGTCTCTCGAGAGTTGAACTTCTCTTCCACCGAGCAAATGGAAAAGTTCCGCCTGGAACAGAAAGTGTACTTCAAAGGGCAATGCCTAGAAGGTATTCTGCCGCCAGTGTGCCTAAAGTCGGGGCAGAGGGTGAAGGACCTAGGGAACCCCACAGAGATGTGTTCACCGATCATGGGATTGGCGGGGAGAGGGGGTTGCACAAATAGGGAAAACAAGAGACAGCCAGCAATAGAGGATGCTGTGAGCGCTTCTACTGAGCCCCACCCCTACCCCAGGGCCTGGGTGTCGATGCCCGCTCTGTCAGGGCACCTTGTGTATGGTTGTGGGTGCAGCAGCTGTGACCAGGACAGGCCTGGGCTGTGCTCTGGTGACAGTATTGTCCCCTGTGAATGGCCAGCCCCTTCTCTGGGTGGAGGGTCGCTGCAATGCCTGAGAGTGCACGCCTGTACTATGGAGCTAAAATTCCAAGTGACAGACCTGGCTGTACTGCTCTGTACAATTCACATCCAGCCGGCTTCTAAGAAGATGTTGCTGAGCATTTGCTACCCAGCTGGTCCTAGTCCCACCCTCAGACCCCAAAGCACAGGTGTGGGTCAGAGGACAGGCGGAAGCAGGTGTCATAGCCCACCCTTCAGTCTGGGTGGTTTCTGATGGCTTCTTAGGTGGCTCTCAGGTGGGGAAGGGGCTCATTCTGAAGGAGAGGCACCAAGAGCCTTCAGTTTACACTGGGGCGCCCGCTCACCCCCTTTCCCTTCTTCCTTCAGAATGGTTCTTTGAGTTTGGCTTTGTGATCCCTAACTCCACCAACACCTGGCAGTCCTTGATAGAAGCAGCTCCTGAGTCCCAGATGATGCCCGCCAGTGTCTTAACGTGAGTGAGCAGGTGTCGGGGAAATGGGAGGGCGTCTCTAGAAATGGGGCAGCCTAGGGCAGGGATAAATAAGTATCAGGGACCTCCTACTCTATGGGCCGCTGACGTTGGTCATTGGAGGACGGGGCGTGAGAGTGGAAGGCTCAGCCTTCACTTCCAGTGTGGTCTCCCCTGAGCCAGTGTCAGCTGTAGCTCCCAGAGCCCTGTTCCACTCGGCTCCTCGCTAAGCAGTGAATGGGCCCTGCTCTCTCTGTAGTAAATGAGGATTTTTAAGATTTTATTAACCTTCATTTGCCTTCTGCTTGGCCTTGATTTCTTGCAGGTTCTAAAACCAAGATATCTATGGTAACAAAATTAGGTTTTTTCAGCCATATCTCACTTTGTAAAACCTAAGAACACCAATGCCTCAATTCGGCCCCTGCGTGGCCAGGGTCTCTCACATGGCCCTCACACTCTCTCTGCCTGCAGGAGGGGCTTTGTTTACAACTTCTTGGTTGCTTGGCATAGAAATAGATGGGCTAATGTAACCAAAACCGAATGGTAGGAGTAAGGGTGAGACCTAGGGGGCTCGGGAAATTCAGGCAGCAGGAATCTGGGGTGGTTTCTTCAAGGAGCTGCTTCACACAGAAGCCTACTCAGGGAAAAGAGTCCATTGACCCACGTGACTCCTGGGCCTACCCTTTTGCCAGGTGCAGGAGGGCTCGCCCACTTGATTGTCCCCTGGACTTGGTGGCTCCCCAGATGAAGAACAGGGTAGGGTCACTCGGAGCAGGGAAGGCCACCCGGCCACAGTGGCATGTGTGGTTGATGCCACCAGGTCTGCAGGTGTCCGTGGCACTCCGCAGGTGCCTCCTGGGTGGGTTGTCAGAAAGTCTGTGGTGCTTACTGGGCGCCCTGGCATGCAGAACGCTGTACCAGGGCTGTGTGCAGGCGTGCGGATGGAGAAACACCCTCTTCTCTCCGCTCGAGGACAAACCTAGTCCCTCTATCAACTGCCCCCTTAGCCTCCAACCTCCAAGAGTCAGGATCCAAAGGCCCAAGCCAGGGTTCTAGGTGGGGGGCATGCGTGTTCGTGGCCTGAAGCTCCCTTTCTGCCTTGCCCCCTCCCTCTCCCTTTCTCCCCGCCCTCGCTTACAGTGGGAACGTTATCATAGAAACAAAGTTTTTTGACGCCGATCTTCTCGTGAGCACGTCCAGAGTGAGACTTTTCTACGTTTGAGAGAAGAATGTGTGTGCAGTTCCAGAGGGGGGGTTGTGGGGGGAGGAGGAAACCATTTACTTTTTTCCTCCGTTTTTGATTTCTGACACTTCCACCCCTAATTCCCTCTCCGGCAAAAACCACCTGTGGCCACCAGGGGACCAGCTCTGTGCAGGAGCCAGGCGGCCTTTTCCTCCCACTCAGCCGTCTTCCCCCCGACCCCACAAAACAGCCGATCTCAGGCCAGGGGACTGGCTCAAGCCCTGCTTGGTGGAGACACCACCGGGGGGGACATGCACACCTCGACGAGGGGGGTCCTGCACCTGCCCGGCCTCCCCTTGGGCCCTGCCCGCTGGCCACACACCTCCCTTTGGCCCCTGGTTTTGGAGAGAAGAAAAAAATCCCTCTTCCTGCCCCATGTTTAGCTGTTTCCCTACCATTTCTATTTCATACATTCACTACATTTAACTTGTAAAATAGACTGTGATATTATTATTACACAATGTAATTAAAACACGAATTAAAATATTCCTAGTCTTTAATATGGCGGTACTTTCATCTCTCTGTTTCTGAAGCGAGACGCTGGCCTGTGAGAGGAAGAAGGGATGTATCAGACCCTGGGGCCAGCGCGCGCTCTCTCCGACGCTGGAGATGGGCTGGTGCATCTCTCCACTGCCGAGGCCCTGGCTGCTCCCGAGCAGGACCGAGGCCCTGGCCCGACACTCATCATGTGTACGCATGTTGTTCAGTGGTTCCCATCCACCACACACTTGCACCCTTGCTTTAGGCTGGGCGTTTCTTTACGATGCTCGTTTATTCCGGAACTTCCCAGGCAGGTAGGGATCCTAAGGTGGGAGCTAGGGGCTCTTATGTTCTCTGAGAGCTGAAGTTAACAGGGACAAGCGGGTTCCAACTACATAACTGGAGAGCACTGGGGAAGAATCTGGGGATGGACACATTTGGAAGCAGCGTCCAAAGACGGAGTTCAGAGGACATCTGAGTGGGACAAGGAGGGAGACCCACGGGCTCTGGCTTACTGCTGAGCTGCCTGCAGCCTTCACTCTCGGTCACAAGACACCAGCACCAAGGTTTCCCAGTGAGGAGGGTCCAAGCTCAGAGGGCGGACAGCCCTTTCTGCTCTCCTTCCACCCACTTCTGCAGAGTCTGGGAATCCATGCGTCCCATGTACGACCACCACCTTGTCGGCGAGGCTGCCTCCGGCAGGTGTGCTTCCCTGGACAACAGTCCAGTCCTGGTGTGGGTTGATGTGGTTCACTCACTGGTACTGAATCTCACCCACTGCTCAGGTAGGGCCCTTAACCAGGGGCTGCTGGGTGTTCAAACACCAGAGACTGCATGAGGGAGGCCATGCAGATGAGCCGGGCAGCTCGTTCCCTTAGCCAACCCTGGCTGCTGGGCAAAGTCCTGCCCAAGGTGCCTGTCAGGACAGAAGCAGCCTTGGGGAAGGGCCTCCTCCCACCCTGGGCCCCCAGAACCAACCATGGGAAGGAGGCTCACTGCTCCGCCAGCTGCTCCAAGGAAAACGAAGACGGTGGTCCCCGTCGTCGGCTGGTGCTGGCCATCTCTCCGGAGAACATGACGAGTCATGCAGTGTGTGCATCAGCTGTGTGTGTGTGTGTTTGTGTGTGTGCGCGCGCGCGCGCGCACATCAGCAGGCCTGCTAGCCCTGGGGCTCCAGTAAGTGACTGTGTGGCTTGGGCTGACCAGGAAGATGGCCCTGTTCCAAAAAGTGGGGGGTGTGGTGGCAGGCACAGAGGAAAGAGTCCAGAGCTGCAGGGACCCAGCTGGGGAGACCCTCTCCCTGACTCCCAGGAGGTCCAGGTTGCTATTGGTCGATGCCACTTAGTGCCTGATGGCCCACTGAAGGCCCCTGGGGGTCGGAAGGGATGCGTGCAGACTGGACCTGGCGCGGCGCACACAGGAGAATCTGAATCCTGGGGCCAGGATCAGCCTGGGCCGATCTAAGGCAGGTGGCCCTGGAGTGTACTTTGAGGGAGGGCGGGTGGAGACCTTCAGTAACTGTTAGTGACGCACATGGGGACCCTGGAGTGGCTGCAGGATGAACAGGCCTCCAGACAAGGTGGCCCCAGTGGGAGCAGAGGGAAGAGTTCAGTTGCTCGGGTTGGCTGTGGGCCCTGTGGAGAGGAGGCAGCCCCAGATGGCAGGGCCTTGGCGGGAGGACACTTGAGAGAAAGTTTTCCATGAATATGCAGTAAACCCCGTCCATCTCCCATCCTGGCTCCTGGCCAGTGCTCTGGTGTCAGGCTTTCCGATGGGGAACGTGGTTCAGGACTGAGCCGGCCCTAAGCCAGTGTAGCGGATGGAAATGATGTCCTTCTCCAGAGACCAGGCCCTCCTGATGACCTGTGCAAAGTACAAGAGACAAAGTCACCATCCAGGCTCCTAAGGAGCATTCTGACTGACCGTCCTTCAAGTCACACCCACTGGTTCCTCGGCACCGACGGACACCACAACTCCGGGGCTCGGTCCTTGCGTGGCTTGCGCCGTGGTCAGCTTCCACGGGTATGGGGGTGATTGAAAAAGCCCTGGCCTTGGTCCTCCAAGAGACATCTTCGCTTTCGAGCCCCCTCTCCCCCCCCCCCCCCCCCCCCCCGTGTGTGAGCGATGGCGACCCTAAAGGCCTGAAGACAAGTTCGGGAAGGGACTGAAAGGAATAACAATTACGCATAATTAAGAAAAGTCCAGGAAGCCCCTCCCCATCTCTGGATCCTTCAATATTGGCCTAGGAAACAGGGTCAAGTCACCCTTTTTTAAATAAGGCTTCCCTCAATCCCACGTCACATTCAGCCCCACCTTCCCTCTTGTTTGAAGCGGTTGCGTATTGAAGGCATGCTTTGTGCATATTCTTGACAAATTATCCCACTCTCTGTGTCCCGTCGTGCATGAGTCCCGGTGGACTGTGGGCTACAGGTTGGCGGCTGTCCACAAGGTCAGCCGTTCAAACTCACCCGAGGTAGCAAGATGAGGTTTCTGCCCCCCCTAAAGAGTTACAGCCTCGGAAACCCGCAGGGGCAGTTCTCCCTCCAGGAGTCAGACTCTCCTCTGTGGCCGTAAATTAGGAGTTTGAGTTCTGTGTCCCAGGGTTGCCCTAAGGAGCAGCGCTCGTTACCTGCATGCAGCCCCACCGTCAGGTAGCTTAGATCCCCACAGGCAAAGACCAAAAGCAAACCAGCCATTCAGAAAGGAACCCATGCTGTGGAAGAACTCAGGTAGCGGGCTGGGCAGCCCCTGGAATGGGGTGCAGAAGCAGCGAGGCTGGTGTTGCACTCTGGACCAAATGAGGGCGGCTGGTCTCCTGACGCCCACCAGTCTGCAGAGCCAGAAGGGAAAGATGGTCAAGGCCCCAAAGCCTGCTCGACTGGGGTGGGGGAGGAGTTGGGTGAGTGGGGGCAAGTGAGAACCTTAGGCCCCCTCTGGCAGCTCATCTCCCTCTGAGGGAGGTTGCTCCTAGTGACCACTCAAGATGCAGAAGTTTTGGGGGCTCAGTAAACTAGGGAGGGCCTGGGTCAGAACAGAGAGGTCGAGGGGCACAGGGACTGTGACCACAGTCTTTACCAGAGGGGCCACTTGCATCTGGAGCACACCTGTCCAGCCATGAGGATACCGTGTGGCCTACTTGGCAGGCCACAGAGCCACCCCTCACCTCCATGCTACCTTGGAAGAGAAATCATTTCATCAGAAGAGCCTCAGATACAATTGCTCGATCGGCAAATTAGCTTCTCACCTCCTGCTCCTCAGAGGTGGGCAGAGCACATTCAGAATTGTAATCAGGACATTTCATTTGTTACTTTGCACTTGTGTGTGTGTGTGCGCGTGTGTGTGCGCGCGTGCTCGGGGTCGGGGTGGGGTGGTGCGCTTTCCCACCTGTGTACCCCCTCCTGCATCACCTGTCTCAGATGATGGCCTCAAAGTCAGGACACCTGGTCACTGCCTTCAGCCTCTCTCCCAGCCACCATTCTCCCCACCAGTAGCCTGTGGCTTCGGCCTTGTAGGGGTCCCCCCGCCTGTCCCCTCCCTGCCCACTGCCCCCAAGGTGCTGCAGAACCATCGCAGCTGGGACCACAGGCCTCCCCTTCCGCTCACCCTCCACACCACAGCCGGCAGGAGAGCACCCAGCACCATGTCCAACCTCCTGCCCGCCGCCTCTCTCGTGCCATCTGCCTGGGGCAGTGAACTGTATCTTTTGGAACTGTCCCTTCATGGCTTCCTGAGGGCACTGAAGATAACTGGCAGGAAAAGGCAGCTCAGACAGCATTCCTCCATGGGGCCCTGAGCCCTGAAATCAGCCGCTGCAGCTGCAGCTTTGTGGGAACTGGGAAGAGGGCAGGGTGGGAGGCTGGGGGCAGGTGGGCCAGGCAGCAAGTTCCCAGAGCTGGGACTTTTGATTATGTACTTTCACGTGACCAGAAATAAGAGTGACCCCAGGCCTCTGCCAGGCGCTGCTCGGAGGCTCAGGGTCATTCTGTTTTGGTGTCCTGGTGATGACGGCATTCTTTGGGAAGTGCGGTGTCTCCGAGCTGGCTGCCCCAATGCAAATATTACAACACGAAAAAGCGCCAAACCGCTTCTAAGACTGGAGGAGCCAAGCAGAACCCAGCAGGCCCCCACACCCTGGCCTGGGGCGGCCTGTAGTGAAGAAGGAAATAGAAATAGCTTTGTTCTTTTTTACCCCCCAAGGTGGGATATAAACAACACACATTCAACTGTCTGGACCTACCCACTTAATATGGAGCGTTGGTGGTGTAGTGGGTACCACAAGGTCAGCAGTTTGAGCTCACCAGCTGATCCTCAGGAGAAAGATGATTCACAACTTCGGAAATCCAAAGGGGCAGTTCCACCCTGTCCTGTAGGGTCTCATCGATTTGGTGGCAGTGAGTTCGGTTAGGGGAAGGGATCTGCAGAATTCAGAGGTTTCTTGTAAGCCAAGTTCTAAATACACATCTCAGGGTACTGGAAACACATCTGAGTGCGCCCACCCAACCCCCACCTCACTGAAAGCAGCAAACCAGTGAGGCCCACCAGCTTGTGGACCCAGTGGAATGATTCCGAATTCTCTTGAAGGAGGCTTAGTCAAAGAAAAAGAAGTCATCGACTTAACCGTCTTTGCACTTTTTAAGTGACTTGATTTATTCAAATCACCCCCCAAGTAGCCCTTCTGAATTATACGCGGATAAGTAATACTGGTATCACTGGAACGTTTAACGTAGACTATAGCTGTTCACTTTGAGCTCAGTCCAGTGTGCTCTGAATGCTTATGGCATTGGGCCCCCCGTGCCATCACGCTCCGCCTGACTGCCCACCTCACTCACAGACCTTGAAGTGCCCCTGCCCTTTGAGGTTATTATAAGGCCGGCAGTGGTCACGGAACGTTGTTGGCCATATCTCTGAGCGCCTCACCCCGCATCAGGATTGGGAATTCCAATCCCAGAGCCTTAACCCCCAACCCCGTTTAGTCGCATGGCCACTCTGTCATCTCTCCAGTTGCTAGGGAGAAAGGAGGCGGCAGAAGAGCCTGTGCCCCCCTGGCTCTCAAGCAGCTGGGACACAGGCCCAGCAGCTGCCAGGGAGTGTTGGTGGTGTCTGGAGGTGGCAGTGGAAAAGCAGTTGGGTTCACTCAAGAACTGAGTTTGCAGCACTGCCCAGCCTGTCAGCACTTCCCACGGGCACCTGGACCTGCTCCATCCAGACGACTCGACTCCCTGGGCTTGGAGAACCAATTCAGTGGCCTGGCTGGAAATGTCACCCACAGTTGACCGAGCCCTGGTGGTGCCAAGGCTTACTAAGCCAAGGCCAGTGGTTCGACCCCCACCAGCCACTCCACGGGAGAGGATGGAGGAAGTCCACCTCAGTAAAGACGTGCGGCCTCAGAAACTCTACTGGGGTCACTGCAAGTCAGAGTCCACTTGAGGGCACTGGGTTAAGGGGGTCACGCTTTGGTCGGCAGTTCAGAAGAGGAAGCTGCCTGCTCTCGTCGGGACTCAGCCTCAGAAACGGAAGCCGTTCTGCTCTGTCTTTCAGAGGTGCTATGAGCTGGAGGGGACTCTACAGCAGTGGGCATAGGGGCCTGTGTTAGGCAGAGTTCTCTAGAGAAGCAGAACCAGGACACAGGACACCGCGAATTTATATATATGTGGATAGGTTTGCACAGCACGAAGGAATATAACAGCTAATTAGTCCACACAGCAGTACAGAGGGCTCAGTTCAACTCACTTCCGTGGAACAGCTAATATACTGGAAGTCCTTCAACTCACAGGGCTGCTGGGTCCAAGGTCAAGAAAGCAGACAGCAGAGTCCTCCCTGGGGCAAGGCAGTCAGAGTCTACCCACAGGCTGCAGACAGCAAGGTGATCACCAACAGTTGGTATCTGGGGAGTTTAATGAAGCAGGCTCGGATGGGATATGGACCTCAGGAAATGCAAGAGGACAGGATCCACCAGCCTCAGGCTCAAGTGATATGCGCACCAGCACCGTGGTGAATCAGGTCTCGAAGGAACCTCAAGCTCTAGCGACAGGATCCACGGGTTGGCTTGTCCCACAGGTAGTGTAGCTCACAAGTTGAGGCAGAGAACTTGCTAAGGCCGCTGAGCACTGGTCCGATCACCAGAGAGCAGGGGCCTGACCTTGCTGAGCCATGTATCTCTTTGCCTTCTAATCAAACTGCGACTGATTAATCCCACATGTTGCTATTGGCCAGGTTGGCACAATAAATCTACCTATCAAAGGGACCCTTAAATCTTACAGCAGTACTGACTCCCACCCCAACTCCTGCAGAAGCCATCCTTGCCTGCTCTCCTCCTCACCCACTTCCTCCCAAGTGTGTCTGGGACACACCTACTCCTTGCCCCCCACCATCTCCCCCAGCCCCGTAGAGGACCTCCGTCTGAGCAGGGTCGCAGTAATTTCCCATCATTGTCAGAATGTACTTCAGACGCCTCAGCCTGTGGGTACTCCAAGGTCTCACCCAGGCCTACACTCCAGGCACAGGGGTCCTCTTCCAATCCTGGAACATACCAAGCTCATGTGTGCCTCAGGGCCTTTTCACTTGCTAAGCCCTTTGCTAGCGTCTCCGGTTCTTCCTCAGGCTGACTCCTTGTCGTTCATGGACACACATCTCCTCAGAAGGGTTTTCCCACCTCCACTTTCAACAACCCCCCAACCTTCGTCAGTCTGGGCCCATGACAGTGCCCTCAGCTGCGGGACAGAGGAGACAACCCAGTCACACTAGCTTAGTCCATGAAGAGGTTGAGTGGGTACCATTGTCATGGCAGCAAAGACCCAACTGGCTGTATTTTCAACCTTCTTCTCTGCTGTGAGCAACCTCCCCGTCAGCCATCTGGCCGAGGCTGGTTCCACTGGGACCCCATCGGTTTTCTTGGTCCTATTACAGAAGGAAGTCCCTCCAGACGGCCTGGCCTACAAAGCCCGAGCTCCTTCCCGGGTGCCTGGAGACTGAACACGATTGTGGTTCTCTCAGGAAGACGGTGAAGAATGGCCATTGCTCGCGATAAAGTTTCTTCACGGCAGTGTTCGAGATCTCTGCGTCTGTTCACGGTTATTTGTCAAGGGCCTCTGTGCCCCCCGCATGTGCCTCCTCACCCACCCCCCCAGCACAGGGCTTGGACACGGAAGACCCTTGTTCAATATTAAATCAAGTCAACGTAGAAGACCCTCTGTTGGCGCCATCAGCTACACCAGCCCCTGGGCCCCACCGGTGCAGAATGGACACACCCGCCTTCTCCTCCTCCCTCCCCTGGTGTCCTCTCTCTCTCAGAGGACAACACCTGCCAGCCCTCCCCCTGCCCACCCCTGTCCGCCAGTCCTGAGGGAGACTCCCATCAACTGCCCCCGACCTGAGGCGTAAGCCCTAGTGCTCGCTCTCACACTTCACCCCATGTGAGATGCTTATGTTGTGCGCGCTCCACGTGTGTTTAAAATTTGCAAAGATAGTTTCAAGAGTCCTCACCAGTTTCTCCAGCTGTTAACTTTGGAAGTTTCATTCCGTTTCACCTCTCTCTTCCTGTTACACGGCACCCACAGGGGTGTGGCACCATTCACTAACTCCACCCGATTCAGGTTTCACTAGCTCTCCTTGATGACCCTGGAGCCCAGGCAATGTCGTGCTTACACACTGGGCTGGGAACCACAAGGTCGCGGTTCGAAACCACCAGACAGTTTCTACACCTGTAAAGCATTACAGCCTCAGAACCACAGGGACAGGTCTACCTTGTCCGATAGGGCCGCTGTGAGCCAGGACCCACTTGATGGCGTTGTGTGTGTGTGTGTGTGTGTGTGTGTGTTGTTTTCCTCCGTGCCTTTTTCTATACCAGAGTCCCACCTAGGACACCAGCCTGCGCATGATCCCTGTCACCTCCTCCGGTCTTGACCATTCCCCAGACTCTCCCTGGCGTGGATGACCTTGATGGTTTTGAAGAGGACTGACCGGTCACATCTTCGAGCATCTCTCAGGAGCCAGTCTGCACCTGCGCAGTCAGAGCTCCTCGACCACGTCTCCATCAGCACCCACAGGCCCACTGTGTCCCCCTCGGCCTCCCCTCAGTCCCACTTCCCTTCGACCTCCGTCTCCTTGCTCCACACCCAGGCCCCTGCATGCCCCTTGTCCTCCAGGCCCCCCAGAGTGCCCCAGTGCCCCCTCAGTTCACCCTCAGTCCTTCTCAGCATTGCCTGGATCTTTCCAGAAACTCCTCGACCTCCATTCCGGCTCCCTGCCCCCTTCGTTTCCCAGTGCCCCAGTCCTCCTCCACCTCTCTTCAGACCCCTTCCATTCCCACCTCTGTCCCTCCCCTCTTGCCCTTTTCCCTACTCAGTTGACTGACCCTCAGTTTCCCTCACTGCCCCAAGACCAACCTCAGATCCCTACTCCGTCTCCCAGAGCCTGCCCCTTCTCACCCCCCAGCTTCTCTCAGTCTCTGCCCAGCCCAGCGCAGACATCCTACACAGGGGAGCCAGGCTGATCCCCACAAACAGGCTTCCTGGGCAATGTCCTGACCTGCTCTTACGGGGGCTCGGCTGCAGGGAGCTGGGAGGGCAAGAAGAATCAGACTGCTAATGACAAGGTCAGTGGTTCAAACCCACCAGCCGCTCCACAGGAAGACAGGGGAGGCTGCCATCTCTGTCAAGACTGACAGAGCCTGGGTCCATGAGGAGCTGGCACTGACACTGACGCGCCGGCAGTGGTTTCGGTTTCTGCCTTACTCTTTCCCCCATGGAGCAGATCTGCCGGAAAGCTCCATTGCACCTGGGAAACTGAGGTCCTGCAGACACCCACCGAGTCTCCCCTGAATCTGGCCCCAGCCTCCAGCAGGCACCCAGAGGCAGGGCGCAGGGGGAGAGAGTGGCCAGGAGGTGCCATCCTGCTGGTCCAGCTGTGCTCTGCACTAGCGCAGGTGAGCAGGAGCAACCTCACCTCCTGGGACCAGAGTCTTCCTTGGCCAAGGGCACCCCCCCTCCATGATGTGTGCTGCTAAGGGCCACCCTGGGAGCCCAGGCCTGGGGCCAGGCAGGGTTTCAAGAGCCGGTTCCCAGGAGGATGCTTTCCCTTCATCCCTGTGGACCAGCACATACTCCCTGGCCTCTTTGTGCAGGGTCAGCAATTTCCAGACAAGAATGCCCTTCAGGGTGTTAATGAACTCTCTGGGAGGGCGCTCGATAGATCGATCAAGGCCAGGTCCCTTTGGGAGGCCGTCTGGAGACCTGAGGTGCCCCAGGCCTATGGAAGTCCCAGGGAGCCCTGCAGAAGGCTATTCTAACACCCTGCCTTCTCAGATCCACCGTGGGGCACCGGGACCAGAGAGAGGCGCCCGGTGCATGATGGGGAAAGGTGAAGCCTCCTGGAATCACCCCAGGTCCTGCAACCTCTCCGTGCCCCTGAGTTGGCTCCAGGAGACTGTGCCTGGCTGTGAGGTTGGGGGAACCGAGACGGGGAGGCTGCCCGTTCAGTAAGTGCCCTGGGTGGGGACAAGGGGCCATTAGAAAGAAGGAAAGGGAGGCTAAGGCAGAGCATGAAGGTGGTATGCAGAAGACCCCGGGCGAGCACCCCAGTCCACCACCAGGATGGTCAGGCTGGCCTCTGTGGGACCCCGCAGAGATGGACAGTGAGTATTGAAACCAACTTGTGTGCACCTGCACACACACACACACACACACACACACACACACACACCTAGGAACCTCACCAGATAAGCCCAGGGCTCGTGTGCTTCAGGCACAGCTGGACTTTGGGGTCTCAGGCAGTGTCATCAGTACCTGGGCTCCCCTGCCTCTTGGCTCCACTCTGCTCCACCCTATGTGGGCTGTGACCTCAGCTTCGTGGTCTCCTAAGTTCAAGTTCTCAAGGGACAAAAACGAGGCTCTCTTCTCTCCCTAGCTAGCGAATCAAAATTCCCATGGCAAAATCAATAAGCAAATATTTTAAAATCCCAGGGCTCACTCAGATTGGACCAACTTGAATCATGTGCTGGCTCTGAACCAATTAAGGGAGACCAGGGGGCACTTCAGACAAATGATTGGCTCCAATCAAATCACATGCTCTGCCCAGGTGTCTAGGCCGCAAACTGGACACTATGACAGGGGATGAGCAGAAAGATGAAGGGCTGGCTGCCTGTAGCAGAAACAACAGATGTCCCCGGCCCGAGGGCAAGGCTTTCAGCTGGGTCCCGGCACAGGTGCCTGTGGAATGAGCCTGTCTCAAGTGACCACCTGGCACTTGTTGCTATGGGTAACGGTCTGTCCTCATCAGGAGGTCTGAAAAGGCATCCTCCAAGTCTCCTCCTCTAAGTCTCTCACTTCTCTGTGACCAGAGGCAAAGTCACAGCTCAGTAGCAGGAAGGAGATTGAACTGAAGATTGTATGATTGGGAAAGCAGATGCAGAGCCGAATCAAATTCTCACTGGACTTGGATTGTCCCCCCAGCTGCCCCTCACATGGCCTCATCCTCTGCCCAGCCTTCACAGGGCCTTCGTGGTGGTCCCGGCAGCTCAGGATTGGCCCTCTAGGACCCCCCACCTGGCCAGAGTTAGAGGGTGGTCAATACAGCGGTGGTTTGGGAGCAAGAGGGTCCCTGTGGAGCTGGCTGGGGTCTGTGGCAAGAACTAGGAATCCCCCTGCCCTGGGCCCTGTTGCTACCGACTGTCACCTGGTGGAAGAGTGGCAGCCACACTACACAAGACCTATCTCCCCTGAATTGGGGTGGGCTGAGGAGGCCAGAGCCAAGGAGTCCCAGGGTTTCCACCTTCATGAAGCAACTCTCTCCAGGTGTGAGCCTGAGACCAGCTATTTGCATACTCCCTGGCATGTGCTGGTAGGACAGGCTTTGGGAAGGTCAAAGTGCCCTGGTGACTCAGGGGGTTAAGTGTGGGGCCGCCAACAGAAGAGGCGGTTGTTTGTCTGTAGCAGCAGCTCTGAGCAAGACCTCAGCCAGCCAGTTAGCTCCCATAAAGAATTCCACTCCCACGGGGTCAATTCTGAGTCAGAGCCACCCTGTAAGGGACGGTTCCCCAACTGTAGCACTACGGAGGAGCGGAGAAGGCTGGTGGTCTGAAACTGCTAAGCCTCCAGGCTAGCAGCCCGACTCGTAACCATGTATGCAGCCACAGCTCCATCCTAAAGACAGGCAGCCTTGGAAACCCCAAGGAGCGGTCTGCCCTGTCTGCGAGAAGTATGGGGTCTGGCCCCCAGCCAGCGACGGGCAGGGAGGGGGTCTGGACCTCAGGACTGAGCCAGCCTGACCTGGGGCGGGGAGGCGGGGGACTAGCTGGAAGACCCTACTTGGCCTCAAGGACAGCAGTTGAGGGCGCCTGAGGAAATGTAACGTCCACAGCAGGGCCTCATACAGTATGCAGCCCCCTCCCCCACCCCCAGGGCCTCCTGGGGCCAGGGCCCCCCTGAGGAGGGTGCAGTGGGAAAGGACACGTAAGCAGAGCTGAGGCAGAACCAACAGGGCTGCAATACCAGGCCCTGAGGGAAGCCAGGAGGCTGGGACCACACCACCGAGGTCACCCCCCAGGTGGGGCAAGGTGCTGATGGGGCCTCCAGCTTGGGCTCTGCAGAGGCCTGGCATCTACCCTCCAGGAAAGGGCAACCCCTTTATTCCCCACCCCCTCCCCCGAGGGAAGGCCTGGGCAATGATCCTGGACTCCTCCCTCTGGCTGCGTGCCAGGGAAAGGAGGGCGGGAGGTCTCGCCAGGCCCCTCTAGGGGTGGACAGGCCTGGCCTAGTGGGGCCCCTTGCAGTTCAGCGCCCGTGTCCACCAGAGGGCGCCCGTCCCTTGCAAATCTTCCAACCTGGGCTCCCTGGGAAGCCCTGGCCTTGCCTGGAGGGGACCCAGCCCCGGAGGACAAGCCCCCAGACAGTGGTTAATCACCAGCGAATTCAAGACTGGAGGAAAACGTGCTCTTCTGGGGCCAACCAGGGCCAATCCAGGACAGAGCCTGCAGGCTGACACAACCAACGAGGATACAGGTAACAAACAGCAGGCCCAGAGCAGACCCCTTGTGTCTCAGGGGACCTGCCAAGCAGCCTCTGGCCTCGGCTGTGTCTCCTGCTCCCATTTCTCCGAGGAGAAGATGGAGACCCGTCAATCTGTCACTTGCCCTGTAGTAACATGGCCACTGTTTCAGGGTCTGGCCTGAACTAAGCTTCCTGCCTCCTGCCTGGGGGCCACTGCCCGAGGGGGTCAGAGCGTCCTCACTGGGTTGAAAGCTGCACTACAGGATCCTGGAGTCTCCTTGCTTCCCTGGAGGGGGAAGGGTGGGGAGCAGGCGGCTGGGAGCCTGTCCTGGGTGTGGGGCCAGAAGGCCTCTGCCTGGCCTGGCCTGCCAGCAGCTTTTTTGGGAGGCAGTCTGAGGACTGAGTGAAGACAGGTGAAATCCTGCCGCCAGCCCACCTGGGGCACAAGCCAGAAAGGTAAGGGGGGGAGGCACAGCTTGGCTAACACCAGCCCACGCCAATCCTGCTCTAGTCTCTCTCAGCGGAGCCTGCATGGAGTTGAACAGTTAAGCCCTTGCTTTAAAAAAACAAACTCCCTGCCATCAAGTGCATGCCAATGCATAGTGACCCTGTAGGACTAGAATCCCTGTGAGTTTCTGAGACTGCAACTCTTTGTTTTAGTTTTGTTTGCTTGTTTTAAGTAATTATTTTATTGGGGGGCTCTTACAAATCTTATGGCAGTCCTTCATTCAATTGTATTAAGCACCCTTGTACATATATTGCCTTGTACCTATTAACATTTCTAAAACAATCTCTTTCTACTTGAGGCCTTGGTATCAGCTCCCCTCCTTCCCCCTTGTTTTTGAGACTGTTAACTTTTCCCGGGAGTGGAAAGCCTCCGCTTTCTCCCACAGAGCAGCTGGTAGTTTCAAACTGCTGACCTTTTGGTTAGCAGCCCAGGATGCAACCACAACGCCACCAGGGCTCCCTTGAAAATTCAAACCAAATTCACTGCCATTGACTCAATTCTGAATCCTAGCAACTGCCCCTGTGGGTTTCCAAGACTAACTATTTGTGGAAGCAGAAAGCCCTGTCTTTCTCCTTCGCAGTGCCTGGTGGTTCTGAACTGCTGGCCTTGTGGATCTCAGCCTGATGCATTACCACTACACCAGGGCTTCTGAGAGCCAGTACATGAGCAATTGTAACCACCCACCCAGAGGCCCCTCGCAAGAAAGGTCTCATGACCTGCTCCCAAAAGCTTGCAGCCTTTTGGAATGCCGAACCCCATTCTCCTCCGCACATGTGGGGTCTCCAAGATCAGGGCTCCTGAGGGGTACAGATGGGCGTTTCACAACCGTCTGAATGAGTGAATGAATGAGTGAGGGATGCTTACTACCGTGCTCTGGAAAATGTGGTGCTGCAGCTCTTGGCCTCCACAGGAGACAGCCATCAACCACTGAAGCAAGTAAATCGGCAGGTACATGCCCGGAGGGGAGGCCTGGTGGCACAGCCATGAATGCGCTTGGCTGCTAACCCAAAAACCGCTTGTTCAAAACCACCAGGCAGCAGCTGGCAGGATGTGTCACAAGGGGGCTCTGCAGAAAACAAACTGGAAACTAAAGAAGGCCATGGGGGAGGGGCGACCGGAAGAGTATCCTTTAATCCTTTAGACTGACCACTGGAAAGCCTCAGAGAACCAGGGAACTGGGCCCCAGGGCCCTGACAAGGAGTGAGGTGGGAGCAGCAAGTGCCCAGGCAGAGTGGGGACAAGTGGCAGGGTGAGCAGGGGAGGCGGCAGTTCTCAGCCTGGTGCCACAGGCCCTCCGTCTCCCCTCACCCTTGTTCCCACCCATCTTGTCCATGCCTCTGCCTAAGTTTCTCAGGCAGGGCAGCTCAGCTGTCTCCTGCCTTCCAGACCTGGCCCATCCCCACAGGCTTGGTCTTTCCCAGGAGCCCCTGACCTACCACTTGCCTCAGCCTGGGGCTGGGGTACCTTCATGGGGAATCCTCACCCCCTAGCCCAGCGAGTCTGAACTTTCCTAATGCCACAGCCCTTTAAGAGTTCATGTTGTGGTGACCCCCAACCATAAAATAATAATATTTTCAAGTCAGTGCCACATTATAATGACTGTAGGACAGGTTAGAACTACCCCGTAGATTTCCAAGTCGTTTCTTTTTTTAAAATCATTTTATTGGGGGCATAAAATTATTTTCATTACTTCACTGTAATTTTGCTAGTTATGAATCAGGCGACCCTGTGAAAGGGTCCTTGGACCCCCAGATTAAGAACCCGGGGGGGGGGGCTGTCAATCAAGGTGCCGCCTACTTCTCTCCAGAGTTCTGCCTGGGTCCTTGATTAAGTTATCCTTCTAAAAACCCCTCCACCCAAAACCTACTGCCATCAGCCATATTCCAATGCAGTGACATCCAAGCAGGGGTCCTCAAACTACAGCCTGGGGTCGCATGTGTCCCACCAGGTGTTTTTGCAGTTTTGTTTACTTCAAAATATGTGCAGTGTGCATAGGAATTTGTTCATAGTTCATTTTTAAACTATAGTCCGGCCCTCCAAAGGGTCTGACAGTGACTGGCCCCGTTTAAAGTTTGTGGATGCCTGCCCTAAAGGGTTTCCAAGGCTCTGAGTCCTTAGAGCTGACGGCCTCAGCTTTCTTCCTCAGAGCAACTGGTAGGTCTGAACCATCAACCTTGTGGTTAGCGGTCTTACCCCCCCAGCCCCACCAATGCTCCTCCCACTCCCCCAGGTCCCTATACGCCCTATATGCCTTTGCCTTAGGGGGTCACACACCAACTTCCTGGACTGTTGCCTGGCTGGAGACCTGGTGCCTAATCCCTGTCCTTGGCTGTGGCACACTACTCTGCTGGCATGGTAACTCATGAGTTTGGGGACCTTGTAATACCAGACATGTCTTCTGATTAATCCTCCATCCAAGCCATGGGGGCAAGAATTTGTAGGAGGATGGTGACATGATGTAACTCCCATCTCCCTCCACCAGGGACACCCCGCACCCCCAGCAGGCACACTCCAAGCTTCTGGAGGCTGTTTGTGGCCAAATATGAGGTAACTTGGTTTCCGGTCGTCATAGCACCCTACCCCACCCCCTGGCCTTGTAGCCTGAGGCAAGCCTCCTTCATGGAACAAGAGGCTGAGGGTCACCCTACCACTGAAGGAACAGGACATGAAATTCAGTGTCTCCCATCCAAGTATGGTGGCCAGGGCCCTCAGGGATATGACCAGGCCTGTCTCCACTCACTGAGGTAAGCACTTAAACCACAAGCCCAAAGGTGGGGTATGGGGGTCTATCCCTGAAGCTAATTGCAGACTCAAAAAATGGCCCACAAAATTCCTAACCCCCTCCAGCTGTAGGGTTCAGTCACATAGCAAGTTCCCTGTCCATCAATCCAGTAGCCCACCCTCTGTGCTTTAAGCAGGCCAAGTCTGACCAATCTGCTGAAGATTGGTACCTCAGGCCACACGGGGGGGCCAGTCCTATGCCTGAGCCAGCAGAGTGCAGAAGCGGGCACAGCAAAGCCACAGCTGCAGGATCCCAGGCGCAGGCCCCCCTGGAGCCTTGGCTGTGGTCCCACTCCCAGGTATCTGGGAGAGCCCACATGCTGTGGCAGTTCTCTAGGGCCTGGGAGTGGGACACAAGCCAAGGCTCCAGAGGGGCCTGCAGCTGTGGCTGTGCTGTGCCTGCTTATACCTGTGGGCAAGTCACAGGCACACTTGGGATGTCCTGTTCACAACCCCCTTCTCCAGTCTGGCCCTTACCCCACACCCAGAGGACTGAGCATGGGACCCCAGACACCCTTACAATCCCCAACACTTTAGACACAGAAAAACGACACCTGAGACAGCTGTTAGAACTCAGCAAAATAAAATTCCGGTTTATTGTTGGACAACATTGCTTCACACATACGTCAAACAGGCCAAAAAAAAATAAACAGCAACTTCATAGACAAAAAAAAAAAGAAAAAAAAGAAGAAACCTTTTATCTTTGGCCTTTTTAACCATCTCATACAAACCAACTACTTATAGTACAGCTAAGTACATACACAAAAACAGTTACTGGAATGCTCGGAATAAGATTGTATTTTTTTGTTGTTGTTTTTGCTTTTTTTACAAGGTTTTTTTTCTCCTTTGAGATAATGAACATGGTCACACCACAAGTAGAGTCAGACGTAGGACAGAGAACGCTCCAAAGGCTGGCTTGGTCATCCGAGATTATTAAAAATGTCTGACCCCTAACAATATGTACAAAAATATAAAATGTAAATAAAAAATACAAACAAATTTTCCTTTTTAAAGTACTTTTAAGAAAAAAAGCAGGGCCCGGGAAGTTTTGGTTATTTTTGCCTCCCCTGTTGCAAATTCACGGTGTCGTTTTGGTGGGGTGGTGGTGAGCGCGTGTCTGCAGTGGTGCAGCCCGAGGTGGGTGGGGCGGGACTCTTACTCGAAGGTGACCACGTTTAGATTCTGAGACAGGAAGTGGAGGGTGAATAGGTCACGGTGGCCTTTGTGTTTTTGTTTTGTTGTTGTAAGTTGAACTTTTCCTTTTGCTGTCTAGTCGTCCTCGTCAGTCTTCTGCTTCTTGGTATCCACATCGTCATCCTGGTTGGTAGAGAAGGAAGATGGTCAGGTGCCCTTCCACAGTGCCCGGTCCCATTCCCTGGGCCACCCGTTGTCAGCCTAGCTGGCCAGTATCATGGGTACTGATACTGGAGGCCAGCCAAGAAGCCCAATCCCATCCACCCCCCCACCCACTTCATGTCAAGCCAGAACTTACCTCATCATCTTCAGCTGCCCGTTTGCCTGTAGCTGCCTCAGCCTCCTCATCCTCATCCTCTTCTTCACCTGGGAGACAGTAAGCACCAGTCAACAGTTTAGCCTCTTCAGCCAGCAGGTAAGGCCACTGAGCCCATGTCCTTCCCCACTCCAGGGGACCACAGTGAGCCAGAATTGAGGACCCCACACCCACCCACGGTAGTAGGGACTTCTTTCAGAGACTTCCTGGGACTCAGGCCCAAGCCATCCTGTCCAATCAAGGAAGGTCAGATTCGGAGTCAAGTACAGGACATGCAGTGTGCTGTGTGGCCACCAGCCCCCTAAATGCCAGCTCCCTGTGACTTTCCCTTCACTAGAGAAGGGCTGTGAAGATGGCTCACTACTCACCATCACCTTCCTCCTCTTCATCCTCCTCTTCCCCACCTTCTTCCTCTTCTTCATCTACCTCGTTGTCAGCCTCCTGTTCCCCATTTTCCTCATTCTTCAACAGAAAAACAATGGTATTAAACCCACCAATCAAAAAACGTCTCCTCCTTCAACCCTCCCCGATCTTGCCCCTTGCCAACACACCGCCTTCAAGATCAAGAGGCGCCGTAAGAACACAGGAACTCAGTGGCTCTCAGAACCCGGCAGCCCTCCGTCGAGGCGGCCGGTCCTGAGCCAGGAACCGCTCTTTGTAAAGCAGGCACTACTCACAGCGTTGCCGTTAGCGGGGGCCTCTCTCCCATTCTCCGCCTCCTCCACAACCTCCTTCTTCTCCTTTAAGTCCTTCAAAAGGTTAAGGAAAAAGCCGGTAAGTCTTCTGAACAAGCAGGGTGAGAGACCAAAAGTTTTGTTAAGCAAGGCTGCGTGTTGGCTGGATCGGCAGGGCCACCTCGGTGACCAGGGTTCTGCGCAGCCCCGAAAGCCGGGCCCACAGCAGCCGTCGGGCGCCCCCCGCCCCGTCACGCCTCTTAGGGGAAGAGCCATGTGGCAGGCACAAGTTCCAAACCCGTCTGGCCAGGCAGACGAGCCTGGGAACACCGCGCTCCCACACCTCCCCCTCCCGCCGCAGGCCGGCTTCCTACCAGAGGAAGCCCCGCCCCCCGGGCGCTTCCATAAATAAGTGCGGCCTCCGAGGAGCGCAGCCCCGGGGGGCGCTCGCCAGGGACGCGGTGGGCGGGGAAACGGGCCGTTTGGTCAACAGCCAGAGCCAAAAACCCACCGGTCGGGATCTGGGCAAGAACGCCACGTGCCGGCTGTCCGCACACGGGGGGCCGGTCCCTAGACACCGCACGTCGCCGCGCGGGAAAAGGCGCCCGCGGGGCGGGAGACTGCGAGCCCTGCGGCTTCCGAGCCCGAGGCGCCGCCCCAGGCCCCGCCACCAGCGAGCGGGGAGCGGCCCCGGCGCCGGGCGGGAGGCTGCGGGCGGGCGGCCGGTGGCCCCGGGGCACCTGTTCGGCCGGCTCCGTCGGCAGGCCGGGGCGGCGTGGGGCTGGCGCCCCCTGGCGGCGAGAACCCCGGGGGAGCGAGCGTGGGGGCGGGGAGGCCTGGGCGCGCAGGCGCGCAGCCCCTGCCCGGCGGGCTTTGCGCGCGGGTTTCTGCACGCACCGCTCCGCGCGCGCGGAGCACATGGCTCGGAGCCGCCAAGTGCGCCCCGACCGCGCCGACACCTCAGGGCGGCGGGAAGCCTGCGGCGCCGGGTCCGGCCGCGCGCCAAGCCCGCCCCGCGGCGCCCCCTGGCGCCCCGCAGCCCAACATCGGCGTCCGCGTTTGGCGCGCAAAGTCCCGCGGAGGCGCCCCGGAGCCCGCGGCGCTCAGCCAACCGCGCGAGGCCGTCGGCGACGCGCGCCGCGGGCTCCGGGGCCGCTTCTGCCGGGAAACCGCTCCGGCGGCGAGGAAGCTCCGGGCACGCGTGGGGGTGGAGGGCGCCGACCGGGTCCTCGGGGAACCGAAAGCCACGCGCGGGGCTCGGGGCTGCGAGCTCCGCGCGCCGACGCGCACCCCTGGGGGGCGGCGGGAGGCGAGGGCCGGCGCGGGAGCCTAAGGAGACGCCAAGGTGACTCGCGCTGCGCCCGCCGGGGCGCGCAGACGGGCCGGAGCTCGGACCCGGCGCCGCCACAGCTTTTGTTCGGACCGCTCGCCCCGGGGCGCCCGCGCTCTCGGGGAGCGCCCCCGGCCGCCCCGCGCCTCCACTTTCCGCTTCCTCCCCCTCCAGCGCGTGGGCTCGCCTCAGCCGAGCCGCGTGCCGCGGGCGCATCACCGCGGCCCGCCCGCTCCCCGGGGCGCCCGCCCCCGCTCCCCGAGCTCCTCGCGGCCGCCCGGGCCCCTCACTCCTCCGTCGCGGCGCCGCAGGGCGCGAAACGCGGCGTCGGCGCCGAACAAAGAGCGGCGGCCCCGGGCCGCCTCAGAGCCCCGCGGGCCCGCGCCCGCCGCGCTTCCGACTCCCGCACGCTGACTTCCTAAGTTACCTCCGCGCGCCCGGCCGCCCGCCGGCACACCGGCCAGCCGCCGCAAGCAAGTTTGCGGACCGAGCAGCACACCCCGACGGCACCGCGAGGCCCAAACGCGGCCCACTCCCTCCCCCGCGCGCACACGAGGGGGCCGGTCGGCGGCAGGGCGGCCGCGCTACCCGCCCGCCACGCGCCGGCAGCGACCGGACCCCGAGGGGGCGGGCGGCGTCCAGTTTCACCTTGGTGGTGATCTCGGAGCTGGTGTCCACGGCCGCGTCTGACATGGTGGGGCACGCTGGTGATCCGGAACGGCGGACGACAAAGAGCGCGAGTTCGGGGACTCTGGCGAGGGAGCTGCCCGAGTCCGCGGCGGCGGCGGCGGAGGAGGAGGCGCGCGGCGGAGGTGGCTGCGGCGAGCGGAACCCGGGAACAATGCAAAGATGGCTTTTCAGAGCAGCCAGTGGGGGACTCACGCGGCGCCAGAAGCTTTAATATAGATTAGTGGGCGGCGCTAAGCCTCCCTGGCCCGAGCGTCATTGGCTGGGCGCAGGGAGCGGGCGACCTCTCATTGGCTCGATCCCGAACAATGGGCAAGCGTGCTTAAAGCGGCAGTGCCTGGGCTCGGCCCGCGCTGCGCAGTCGCGGGCCGCTCTGTCATTCAAGCTCAGAGTTTGCCGGGTCTAGGCGGCGGCGCCGGGCCGGCGGGGGAGGGGCGCGCGCGCTCGGCCCGCGCGCTCCCGCGCTGTTTTGCTGGGGCTGCTGACGCAGAGAGCCAAAGCGCGGCAAAGCTGCCCGCCCCGCCCCCCGCGGCTGCTCGGAAGGAGGGGGAGGGTAGAGGCGGCGGCGGGCGCACGACGGCTGCCAGGGGGGGAGGGGACGCCCGGGTGCTGGGCTGCGCTGGCCCCGGGAGGCGCCCCGTCCGCCCCGAGGACTTGCCCGCCCACCGTGCCCGAGCACCCTCGACCCAAAATTGCCCCGGTGCAGACCGGCGGGGGCGCGAAGCCGATACCCGCGCCTTGGGCCGCCACGTCCTTTCTCAGGGGGCCCTCAGGTCTGGGGGAGGAGACCCCCGTCGCCCACCCCGAACCCTGGCGGGCGCCGCTCTCACCCACCAAGGAGCTGGCACCGTGCCAAGCACACGCTCGGGCGGCGGGGGGGGGGTGTTCGAGGGCCGGTACAGGCTCCTGCCCTCGAGCAAGACTGCCCGTGCTGGGCGCCTCAGGCAGCGGTCCCCACACCTCAGGACGCGGGCAGGGCTGTCCCTGGGCGGACACTGCCGTCGCGGCAGCTTCCTTACAGGGCTGCACCGGCCATCGAGTCACCTGTGTGCTGCTCGACTTCAGGGCTGCGCGGGACACACGAACCTTTATACTGCTGGGTTATAGGGTGACATGCGCGTCCCTTTTACTATTTGGGCTAGTCCTCGAGGGCTCCTTGAAATACGGGGCGCCATTTCAGTGACCACGCGGAACCCCCGAGGAGGGAGCCATCGTGAGCCACACTCAAGATGGCGCTAAGCTCGCCAAGTGACGTGGCGCTCGAACCCACGCCGAGTATCTAAAATCGGCAGGCTACACCCGCCTCATCGCCACCGCGCTAGATTATCGACCTACGAAGGCCCCTTCGTGGGAGGAAAGACAAAAATAGGTGGAAAGGGTCGGATGGGGTGGGGGGGGGGGGAAAGACTTTTGTGCCACACACAAGATGGCGGCAGATAAGGTTCGTCTCCGTGTGGCCAGAAGGGGGCGCCCGACACGGAAGGCGGGACTACGTCGAAACGAGCGCCTACTGGCTGAGAGTGGCGGGCGAACACAAAGTTGACGCTTTGCGTCCTGCTATTGGCTGGTTCTGCTGTCTCTCTCTTGGGGCTGCCGACTTTAGGAACGGGGAAAACCCGGAGTGTGGAATTGTAGGGAGAGGATGGCTACCCAGGCCAGCGAAGCTTGGAGGCCGGGCGAGAAAAGAGACTGAGTCACCCTTGTCGGGTTTTCCTGGTCTGGGCGAGCTGCCCCATGCCCACTGCGAGACCCCTTTGCTGCGTTTACCCTGTCCTCGCCCCGCTCCTCGCGGAGGCCTGGGGCGCCCCACCTCCGCACCCCGGGCACGCTTGCGAGTCTGGCCTGAGAAACGGGAGCCAGGTGCTGCAGGGCAGGGGCGCCATTCCACCTCCCGCCGGCCTGAGGTCGTCACCGGGTCCTGGGGTGGGGGTAGGGTGCGGGTCTGTCACTGGCCCCGCAGGAAGCCGCGGGCCATCCTGCCCCAAGATGGCTCAGTGGCGGGAGCCGGCTCCCCAGGGTGGACGCGCACCAGTGCTAGAGACTCTCACAAGGATGTCCCGGGGGTCCCCTCCCTCCTGCTGCAGGCAGTCTGTATTTGGGCGGACTCCCCTCCCCTCCCCCGCAGACCAGGAAGTAGGCGCTCTGGTGGCCGAGCTGCCGCCACTACCACCGACATGGGGACCCTCTAGGCCACGCCCTTGGGGAGGGGTGGTGCTGATCCCTGGTCTTAAACCCGGCTGGAAGGCCTTCTCCTCAGGAAAGCGAGACTCAGGTTCCTGGGTGCGGTGAGCTCGTCGGCTGAGCCTCATCCATCCATCTTCTAGACGGGGTGAGACTTCTTCCCAGCCGTGAGCAAGCCACCTTTATCTTCACATCTGAAAAATGGACATGACCAGTCTGGATTCTGCCCACTGTGTGGGGAGAGGCTGAACCACCCGAGGGCAGGACCTGGGTGAACGTGAATTTCCCTCAAATGACTGCTTTGCCTGACCCAGTTCTCAGGTAGAGCCGGCTTGGTGAGAAGTGGGTGAGGAAGACTGGTGCCCACCTGGTTCTGGAAGGGAGGCTTACTCTGCGGGAGCGCCTGCTGTGTGCAGAGAAGGCAAGCTTGTTCACTATTCTGTCTACCTTACAAGGCAGGTAGGACCAGATGAAGGCTTATCACAGAAGTTGCCGTCTTAGAAAACTGAAAGTCCAACCCGACTGAAGACCAGCAAAGGGAGACGTTCAGCCTCTCTTATTTTACCACGGAGTCCAAAAGCCAGACCCTGGAACTTGGGGTTCCAAGTGAATCAGTGAGAGGGGCCTGGAGTCAAATGGTCGAATCCAGGCAGGAGGCCTTGGAGTGGAAGGCAGTGCCTCTCACCTTCTGGGCTCCTGTCCTTCCGGAGCCGGGCAGCTCTCTACTGCCCATCCTACTGTTTCTGAACCAGGCCGCATTTGGGGTCTCCTTTCACATTCTCGGCCTCTAGCTGCTATTCCGGAGATAGAGCCCCAAGACCAACTGATGCATACCTGGCTGGCCAAGCTGGCAGCCCTTTTTGTTCATGGCCCTCCCCAGCCAGTCTAGCCAGTGACCTTCATCCAGGAGCCCCCAAGGGCCCCTGCAGGCAACCTTGGCTTGTAAGGAATTTGCATAGGGACACTGCTGGGAGCCTGCATGCTAGCCTGCTCTCCTGCCCCCACCCAGATGACTCACACATTCATTTCACCTGCCTGGCCCTGGAGCCATTAAAGACAGCAACCCCCAGCTCAGAAACTATTTCTAACAGCCCTAATCAGTTACCTCTGAAGGGCTGGGAGCCCAGGGGACCCACATGGAGAACCATGCTGGGTGCAAATCCCAGCCCTGCCCCACGCTGGCTGGTGACATTGGGCAGGTGACTTCCTCACCTGTAAAAGGAAAACCTAGGAGGCTCAAGGAGAGACTGCCCATCGCCACGGGCAGTGTTGGGGACGGTTCAGGACTTCCCCTGTGCCAAGCACAGTGCTTAGCGGGGTCCTGGTGCAGCGGACACACAGGGCGGCTTTTCGGAGCCCCCTTTTCCATCGGGATCTAAAGTTGTTTGATGTCACCACGTGCCCAGGACTCCACACAAAAAGAACAAAGCCTTCCAAAAATCCCTTCCCTACTCAGTGGGAAAGTGGGCTTCTGGAAGAAGCCAGTCCTGGCGGGCTTGGTGGCTCCCCCCTTACTGGGAGGAGATCCAACTGGAGCAGGCCCCCTTGAACTCCCGACTTCCCCACCCACCCTTCGGAAAATCCAGAGTGTCAGGCTGTGGTTTCCTTGTTCAGGAGAAGGGCCTGCGGACCTGCCAGAGCCCTTTCAACTCTCCCGCCACTGCTGCTCTGCTGAGCCCAGGTGGGGTTGTGCAGGAGCCTGGCCAGGCCTGTCTCCCTCCCTGCTCCCTTGGTCTGCAGGCCTGGGCCTGCCAGTCCGTCCTCCAGGGGAGCGGGACCAGAAGCTCCTACCTGATGTGGGAGGGCAGGGAACCCTGTCAGTTAGCATTCAAGGCCTGAGGGATCCTGGAGCCAGACTAGGTAAGGAGGCAGGTGGGGGGGGGTGGGGGCGCGAGTCTGCCGTGGTGCCTCTCCAGTTGGTGCCTCATGGGACCCTCTTCCCTACCTCCTTGGGGTGAGAGTGACGTGTGTGTGTGTGTGTGTGTCTCCAGCTCAGGGTGATTGGATTACGCTCTGGTTACTGCTTTAAGTGTGTGAGCCCAAGTTTTGAGGGTCAGGCTATGGGGGCACATGGGTGAGTACTTACCTGGCTGCCTCCTCGGACTGCCCATGACTGCATTTTGCCCAAGTAAAAGCCGGCAAACACCTGTCTGTGACCGAGGCCCTGAACACAGCACCTCACAGCTGCCCCTTCTTGAATGCAGCAAGACCCAGAGCCCTGCCTGAGGAGACCCTGGCTGAGGAGCTCTGTGCTCTAGCCCACCTCCAAGTTCTGGAACCTACGTTTTCCTCCTCTCTGTTAGAGGCGTCACCCCACCCCCAGGCCTTGAGACAGACACAGCCAGAACAGGCACGACCTGCCAGGATCTCTCGGGGTAACCTGGGACTACGGGGTCCCCAGGGTTAAAATCAGGACAGTCCTGCAGAAATCACCACCTAGGATGGAGGGAATGCCGGGACACACAGACTCCGGGAGAACCAGGGGCAGCTGGTCACTCTATTCCAGTCTCCACTCAACGAATGCAAGAGTGATTATTTCTGAAGCAGGGGACAACCACTGCCACAAAGAAAGGTCCTGGAGTCCTCAGCCAGACACGCGGCCTGGCCCCTGCCTCCCTCCCTCCCTCTGGGGAGTGGGGGGACACCCAGGGGAAGGGGGTATTTGGTCTGTAGATGGTAGAGCCTAGAGCCGAGGGATTGAGGGGCTTAGCGAAGATCACAGCATGGCAGCTGGTAGCATCGAGGGCCTCCATGCCCTGGGTGGGGGTGGGGGTGGGGGCGGGGGTGCCTCAGCCACCTAGTCCTGTCCCTGGCATGGAGCTCTGTCCCTTTTTAGAACCTGGTGGGACCATGGGTCCCTAGGAATGGGGGGGAGGAGTTTCCCCAGCACCTTTGAAACAGCCTTCTGACTTCTAGGGAGGTTTTCTGGGAAGGTCAGGAGAAGTAGAGGGTAGCGAGGTGTTCATGGGCACAGTCCCACCCACGGGACAGTGCCAGGACAGGGTGCAGCATATGACCCCAGAACCCAGCGTGGCCCAGGAAAAGAAGGACGTGGGGGCACAGGACCCTCGAGCACAGGCTTCAGGGAACCCCTTAGTTGCAGCTGTGCTGGCCAGCAGCCCGTGTGGCCTTCGGTTGTGACTGGCCTCCCAGGCCCGTCCAGCACGTCTCCAGGCTTCTCCTCCACTTTCTCCTGATGCTAAGAGAGCTACTTCCCTTAAGCCAGGCCCCTCCAGACCCTCTTCCCCGTCTGCCCGGGACAGACCCGCTCTCCACAGACAGCTCCCAGTGTAAGCACAGGGCCCTTCCGGCCCCACCTGCTCTGGGACTGTTCTCAGGACTCTTTGCCCTTGGTGATTCGCCATGTGTGGAGGTTGTCTTAGCCATGTGTGGGATCTTGGACATTTCCTCAGTGTTTTCAGGAAGTTGCCAGAAAGGTCCTCAGAAATCACCGGGGCTGACGGGGATGCAGGACACTCACGGTGGACAGCGAGATGTGCGTCCCGAACATCCGAAAAAACGGGCGAAAAGGAAATTAGAAACAAATATCAGGAAGCCAGCCTACCGGAAGTGAAACCACTCTCTCGGCAGAGGGAGGGAAGGGTTAAGAAAGGCCCTACCATAAACAACAAGTGTTTCTCAGAGCCTTTGTCCCCCTGGGGAACTCCTTCCCACACAATACTGGGGGGCTTCCAAGTTTCACCTCCTCAGCCCCAGCCTCTCCTACCTCACCAGGTCTCCTCAGGGACCTCGGGACTGGATAGTGCCCTCCAGTCCTAAACCGGCCCCTTTGCCTTCCCATGGCATCCCATCATGCAAAGCCATTTCAGGACTGAGTACAGACCAGCTGGTTGACACCTCCCTCCCTCCCACTGACCCCTGGTCGCCTCTGTCCACCAGTGTCTGTGTCCCTGTGCCTCGTTTAATCTGACTCTCCTTAGTCAAAAACACCAAAAAATCAAACTCACTGCCATCAAGTCGATGCCAACTCATAGAAACCCTGTAGGACAGGGTAGAACTGCCCCCCTGTGAGTTTCGGAGACTGACTGTTCACCAGTGGAAAGCCCTGTCCTTCTGTCTTGGCGTCAGCTGATGGTTTTGAACTGCTGACTTGTGGATGGCAGCCCCGCAGCCCACCACCACGCCAAAAAATGGTGGTGAAGCTGGCCCCAGTGTCCCAGTGAGCCCTGCCGGGATGTGAGATCTGCCCCAGCATGCTTAGCAGAGGGCCACCCTTCACAGTGCCATCACCTGATTGAATGCATTGGCAGTACTGGATGGCCCAGTAAGCCTGGGCTGACTTGTGCTTACTCACTAATCTGTGGTGAACAATTTCACTTTTATTTTCCCCCACCACCTCGAAGATTCGGTTTCTAGGTCTGGCTGGCATCTGGCTCTCTCCCAACCCCACCGCCTCCAGAATCAGAGCCTCTCTTCAAAATTGAAATCCCAGTAACCAAGGTAAGCACAGGCTGACTTGGGCTGATTCGCTAATCTGTCTACGAAGGTGCTCACATTCTTCCCCATGCTTCATCTCGCTTGTTGGGGACGTCATCCTGCCCATGGGGTGGGAAAGAGCCTCACTCCACATAGGGGCTTCCTGGTGCCCAGAAAGGGGGCCCAGAGGGACCCTGCAAAGTGACCCCTGTTCAGAAATCCAACCCTGGTTGTAGTGTCTCCATGCCGCCCCACCCTGCCCCTGCTGATTGATGGCTGCCCTTGACTGACTGAAGGGGCGGGTGTGATGGAGCCACTGCCAGGGCATGTAGGGCTTCGGAGGCCCTGCAGCCCCATATGATTGGCGGGGGCTGAGCAGGGAGAGCAGATCCTGGTGGCTCTGGGGTAAAGTCACAAGGATGAGTGAATAAGGACAAGGAGAGGGGCAGGGATGGGAAAAGCTGACTCTCTGACCCCTAGCCTGCCCCAAATGCACACACAGCCCAGCTCAGCCCTCCAGCCGTGACCCAGCAAAGGACCGGTGCCACACCCTGGCACATCCAGACACACGGTGGACAGGCTCTCCGTGAGCTGGCTACCCCCGAAAGCGCCCTGCGGCAGACATATTCTCAGGCCTTAACTCGTCCCTTCTCAGGAGATACCAAAGAGGGACTGAGGCGAGTGAGCACAGAGCCCACCCTCCCACACCCTGCAACAACCATGCTGACCCCATTTCAGGGGAGAGTCTGCATGGGCCACCAGAACCAGGGTCCTCTGCCACCCACCCTCACCAGTGACAGCCGGGGTCTCAGCCTTCCGGTGTCCAAAAGCAAACCCCGAGCTGATTCAGTGACTCGGACTGCAGCCACTGTGAGAGCAGCCTGCCCCACGGGACTTCCCAGGCCACCCCTCTCCACAGACGCAGACGGCCACCGGCCAGGGCGTGCAGAGCACCAACCTTTTGGTTAGCAACCAAGCACTCAACCACGGCGCCTCCAGTGCCACCAAACAAACCAACCACAGCTGGTGAGCCGACTCTGACTCCTAGGGGCCCTCGGGGACAGGATCGAGGCGCCCATGGGTCTTTCTCCGAGACTGTCACTAGGAGTAGAAAATGAGGTCTCGCTCCCTCGGAGTGCTGGTGGTGTGAACTGCAGACCTGGCAGTTAGCAACCTGACACGGAACCCTGGGCCCCCAGGGCTCCTCTCACTGCTGACCGGTGCTTGTGCGGTCCAGTTGGCCACGACCTGCACACAACAGAACTAAACACGGCCCGGTCGGTCCGCCGCCACCCTCACAGCCGTTCCCATGCCTGAGCCCATTGTTGCAACCACGGAGTCCGTCCGGCTCCTTGAGGGCCTTCCTCTCTGCGGCTGCCCCTCCACTTCACCGAGCAAAGTGTCCTTCTCCAGGGACTGCTCTCTCCTGACAACACGTCCGAAGACCATGAGACGAAGGCTCACCACCCCCGCGTCTAAGGGGCACCCAGACAGATCCGTTTGTCTTCCTAGCAGTCCACAGTACTTTCAGTCGTCAAATGTATCCATGCTGAAGTGATGTTGATTAGTAGCGGGCTTTCTTTTCAGTTACTCATTTTACTGGGGTGGGGGGCTCTCACAAATCTCATGACAGCCCTCCGTTCAACTGTACTGAGCACTCAAGTACCTATGCTGCCATCAACCTTCCCAAAACGTTTTCTTTCTACGTGAACCTTTGGTGTCAGCTCCTCTTTCCACCCCTCCCTCCCCTCCCTTGTGAATCCTTGATCAATGATCTATTACTGTTGTTATTTCGTGTCTTACACTGTCCATGGTCTCCCTTCACCCACACTTCTGTTATTGGTCCCCCAATAGTGGGGTTTTATTCTTTTGACCTAGACGTAGGCCTTCACCCTCCTACTTTCCTGCCCAGCACAGACAAAAAGACCTCTCTCGGGCGGCGTGGGGAGACAGGGCTTCCGGGTGGGGCATTTCTAGTTGGGAAGGAAAGGCTTCTAGTAGGATCTATAGGCAAGGCATTTTGCAGCTGCCTGTTGCCAAGGTCTCAGCAGACTGCCAGCCCACTGAACCCTACGGCCCCAGCTCGCCCCGTGGAGAAGGTCTCATGGCATCAGCAGGCAGTGGGTGGCATCTCCCTCCACCATTTTCCAAGGCGAAGGCGGGCTCACCGTGGCACATTGGCCCTGCATAGAGACCCAGGAACAGAGTTCTCTCCGGCCTCTGTAGCAGCTGGGCAGTGTGGTCTGGTGGTTAGGAGCAGGCTGCGTTCCCAGCTGGCTCCTCAGCTGCCTGCACAGAAAAAACTCCAACCGTAAGCGCGCTGTTACCATCAACATGAGACTCGGGGCAGCCACCTGCCAGAGCCGTCAGGTGGCCCCAGCAGTGCGTCGTGCTTGGTAACGTGGAGAAAGAGGGAGGCTCTCAAAGACACAGGTTGACGCGGTGGCTGCGACCATGGGCTCAGGCATAAGGACAATTATGAGGGTGGTGCAGGACCGGCAGTGCTTCGGGTTGCTATGGGTCAGGACCGACGTGATGGCGCCTCACAACAACCACCACGAAATACATCGGCTCTCCTGTCAAACCCCTTGAATTGTGACGTTGGCATGAGTACTGAACATACAGACCACAGGCGGCCAGACAGCCAGCAAACCTGTCTTGGAAGACCATGAGACGTGAGGCTGTTGAGACTCCATCTCACGGACTTTGGGCGTGTGATCAGGAGGGACCAGACCCTGCAGAAGGCCAGCTAAAGAACAGAGGAAGCTCTCTCAGGGAGACTTGGGTGGACATGGCGGCTGCAAACAACCGTGGGCCCAAACTACAAGGAAGATTGTGAGGATGGGACCAGGCTGGGCAGTGTGTTTCCCTCTGTGGGTCGCTGTGAGTTAGAACCAATGGATGCCACCTAACACCAACACTGACCTAAAGGTGGGTGATCAGAACCCACCCAAAGGTACTGCAGACCAGAGGTGTGGACACCTGCTTCTATTCAGTCAGTCTACCCACGAAGAGCCTGTGGGGCACTTCTAGTCTATAACATGGGCCAGCTGGTGTGGGTTGGCGGTGTGGTTAAAGGTAGGTGTACTGAGCAGCACCTCATGTCCCCAGGGAGAGCTGGGCTTCTCAGTAACTGGCTTCACTTATCCCATATAGGGAGAGCCCTTGGAATGAACCCAGTTGTCCTCTCTGCCTTGGTGGCTAGGAAGCTCAGCAGCACCCTTGAAGTGTACCACTGGGCTCCACAGCACACCTCCTGGGGATTGACTCCCTCGTATTTCCCCATCCTGTGTTCCCTTCCAGGTCCCTGCGGGTGATTCACATGGTTAAGCATTCAGCTACTAACTGGAAAGGTTGGTGGCTCCCCAATCCACCCACAGGTGCCTCAGAAGAAGGCCTGGCCACCTGTATCTGAAAGGTCTCAGTGCAGGCTGCCCTGTGGAGCAGGGTTCTGTTCTGTCACAGGGGGGTTACCTTGAGTCAGAATCAGCTTGGTGGCAACTGATTTGCTTCCTTTTGTTCCTGAGATCTAGTCCATTCCTTAATCATCTCTTTTGTGATGCGGCATAAATTCAAGCCTCCCCACTGGTGGGTGGTTGTAATCCCATTGTGGAGGGAGTTCTGTTATGGACAGGATGTCTTGCTGCATTTGAATGACCCTGTTGGAGAAGGATGTGGAGAGAACCAGAGCTTTCAGCCAAACGAATAAAAAGTTCTGCCTTGGCAGAAGGACAGCCAGAATGCTCCCTAGAAGCCAGGATGGGGAGACCTCCGCTAGGTACTGTGGACGTGTTGTCAGGAGAGGCCAGAGCCGGGGGAGGACGTCACGCTTGGTAAAATGGAGCGTCCATGAAAGAGAGGAAAGCCGTCAAGGAGATGGACTGACACAGTGGCCACAATAATGGCCACAAAGGTAACGATTGTGAGGACAGCGCAGGACCAGGCAGTGTGTTGTTCGGTTGTGCATTGGGTCTCCGAGAGCAGGCAGTGTTTCCATGGGGGTCTGGCCTTAGTCTGCAGAAGGCTAAAACCACACACACCTCCTTCAAAGCCAATCTTTCGGGGCTCTCCCCTTCCTGACAGACCTAGGAGACTTGCTCCTCCCTTAGGACGCCTAACCTCCAGTTCTTAGGATTTGAGCAGCTTGTGGACAAAGGGGGTCCTTCAGGGCAGACATCAGGACTTCGGCTTGGGGACTTCCCAGCATCCCAAGCCATCTGACCCGTTTCCTTAGCGCTTCGTGAGTTCTGCGACCCTGGGACTGGAGGGAATATAATTCCCATAGCTCAACTTCTTAGCTTGCCCGTGCTGTTCCTCAGGTCCAGGAGTGCTGGTGGCATCGTGGTTTAAGCATGGCCTACTGACCCCAAAGCCAGTGGTTTGAGCCCACAAGCCGCTCCACAGGAAAAAGAGGAGGCAGGTGGTATGCTGCTGTAACGGTCACCTTTGGGGGCAGTTCTACAGACTCCCTATGAGTCAGGTGGACCTGAGGCAGCAAGGTGGATGACAGCCAAAGGGAGCTTTACGTTCTGTTGTAGACAGGTGTCAGAAGTGACCTGACACCAAGCCAGTGAAATAAGAACAGCCTGCATTGGATTAGGGCCCATCCTAATCCCGTGTGACCTCATTTTAACTTCTGCTTCAGACCCTTTTTCTAAATAAAGTCACATTCACAGGTAACAAGGTTTAGATTACAGTGGTTCTCAACCTGTGGTTCGAGACCCCTTTGGGGGTCAAATGACCCTTTCACAGGGGTCACCTAAGACCATCAGAAAACATTAATATTTCACAATATATAATTACATATTGTTTTGTGATTAATCACTATGCCTTAATTATGTTTAATTATGTTCAATTTGTCACAACGAAAATACATCCTGCATATCAGATATTTACATTATGATTCATAACAGTAGCAAAATTACAGTTATGAAGTAGCAATGAAAATAATGTTATGGTTGGGGGTCACCACCACATGAAGAACTGTATTAAAGGGTCGTGGCATTAGGAAGGTTGAGAACCACTGGTTTAGAACTTAAACACAGCTTTTGGGGGAAAGACATAAAGGAGGGGACCCATTTTAAAGAAGGGAAAATTGAGGTCCCTGAGTTTGCTTGGGCACGTGTGTGATTGTGGGTCTGCGTGTGGTCGGTCAGCACCCACCAAACACGGACAGGCATGATCCGGGTTTGTGCCTCTCCTTGCGTTTGCCATCATGCTGCCCGGTCCTTGGAGCAATGGCAGCTTAACAGCCCCGGGAAGCTAACTAAATTCCACTCTCCCCAAAAAGGAGGCCACTCCTACAGGCCACTGCTGAGTCCCTGGTCTGGGCCCCAAAAACCCTCCCTCCCTGCCATTGAGTCAATCCAGACTTATCGTGACCCTACAGGACAGGGCAGGGCTGCCCCTGTGGGTTTCTGAGACGGTCACTCTTTGTGGGAGTAGAAGGCTCCCTCTTGCTCCTGGGGAGTGGCTGGGGGTTTTGAAGTGCTGACCTTGCGGTTAGCAGCCCAGCACGGAACCACCACCCCACCAGGGCACCTTCCAGGTGTCACAAATACCTGTGAAATGCAGAGAGTGGCAGGAGAAGTTTCCAACCCCACTGTATGGTGGCAAAGATGGTCCTGGGGGCTTCCCGGTGAGTCTGAGGAGAGGGTTGGCCTACTCTGTGGGTTGCAGAGGGGCCCCGGGGGCACCATGGTTAAAATGGCCAGCCACTAACGAAAAGGCTGGCTCCTCAAACCCACCAGCTCCTCTGGGAAGAGGTGGCTGCCAACATCCCTGAAGATAGACGCTGGGTGCCATCAGGCCCCTTCCAGCCCAGCGCACAGGGACCCCGTGCACCACAGAGGGAGGCGGCGCCGGTCCTGCTCTGTCCTCAAGGTTGGTGGTTGTTGCTTGGGCGGGCGCATAAGCCCATCTAACCACAGTGATGACCCATCTCCTCGGGCCTGCCTCCTTCCCTCCTTCCCGACTTTACCAAGTGTGGGGAGCCCTGGGAGTGCCACGCAGTAGGTCTGCGCCAGGCATGCAGTAGTCACACTGTGAGCATGCAGTAGGCACCCTCCCAGCCTCCCTCCGCTCTGAGGCAGGCCCTCCACACCCCACTGTCTCCATGGATGCCTTGTACGTGTGTACGGCCATGCCGGACGCATTGTTTCCTGTGGACCACACACGTCTGTGCAGCAGATAACCACGCCAACACCCTTCGCGACCCAGGGGCTGGACCCAGAGCCAGACCTGCAGGTGCGCAGTAGTTTGCTTTCCTCCCTATCAGTATTTTTAAAAAATCATTTTATTGGGGCCTCATACACCTCTTATCACAATCCATCCATCCATCCATCCATCCATCCATTGTGTCAAGCACATTTGTACATTTGTTGTCATTGTCATTCTTAAAACATTTTCTTTCTACTTGAACCCTTGGTATTAGCTCCTCATTTTCCCCTCCCTCCCTCCCCCTTTATAATTTATAAATAATTATTTTTTCATGTCTTACATTGTCCGATGTCTCCCTTCACCCACTTTTCTGTTGTCTGTTATATGTACATCATTGTGATCAGTTCCCCCTTTCTCCCCCACCTTACCCTTACCCTCCTGGTATCTCTACTCTCATTATTGGTCCTGAGGGGTTTATCTGTCCTGGATTCCCTGTGTTTCCAACTCTGATCTGTACCAGTGTACATCCTCTAGTCTAGCCAGATTGTAAGGTAGAATTTGGATCATGATAGTGTGGGGGAGTAAGCATTAAAGAACTAGAGGAAAGTTGTATGTTTCATCATTGCTACACTGCGACCCTTCTGTAAGGGGATGTCCAGTTGCCTACAAATGGGCTTTGGGTGCCCACTCCCCCTCTTTCACATTGATATGACTTTTTGTTCTGGGTCTTTGATGCCTGATACATGATCCTATTGACACCCCATGATCACACAGGCTGGGGTGCTTCTTTCATGTGTACTTTGTTGCTTCTCAGTTAGATGGCCGTTTGTTTATGTTCAAGCCTTTAAGACCCCAGACGCTCTATCTTTTGATAGCCAGGCACCATCAGCTTTCTTCACATTTGCTTATGCACCCATTTTGTCTTCAGCCACTTTGTTGGGAAGGTGAGCATCATGAAGTGCCAGGTTATTAAAGGGTTCTTGCATTGAGAGAGTTCTTGAGTAGAGGCCCAATGTCCATCTGCTACCTTGAAACTTATCATATAAATATATATATAGATGTATTTCCCTGTCGTTATATATAAATATATTTACATATGTACATGCCTGTATTTAGACCTTTATAAATGCCCTTTGCCTCCTAGTTCTTTGCTCTATTTCCTTTTACTTTTCTCTTGTCCCACTGTCATGTTTGGCCTTCATTTGGGTTTCAGTACTTCTTCTTAGTTACATTGCCTTTGATCAAGCCCTACCAGGCCTCCTACACGCTCCTCACCATTGATTTTAGATCACTTGTTATTCACTTATCCCTCGGGTTGTTAACACCCACTTCCTTTCCCCGCCTACCCTCTTCCATGTCCCCCCAGAACTGTTGGTCCCGTTGTTTCCTCCTCCAGATTGTTTATCCCACCTATCTTTCTAGGTAGACATGCAGAGACAATAAGCACAAGACAAGGCAGAACAAAACAAAATAACAAAAGAAAAACAAACCAAAAAAAAAATCCAATGACAAAAAAAAAGAAAAGCCTATAAATAATTCCAGGTCTGTTTGTTGACCTTTAGGAGTGTTTTCCAGTGGAGTCTGATGGGGTGCCACACTCTGGCCCCAGAGACTGTTTTTGGTATTCCCCAGGGACTTCATTGCTTTGCTCCCCTTGCTGCTCTGTCGCACGCCCTTAGCATTTTGTCCTGGTGTGGTGAGGTCAGATGGGCACAGTTCCTGCACTGTGCCTCTAGTGTTGTCCCTCATATTGATATGCATCAGTAAGGGATGTCGTGCCTCATGGTGGGGCCAGCCCTATGGTCCTCTCTGTGTATTGGCTGCTCTGAGCAGGAATATCGTCCTCGGGGCTTAGTGGGCCAGGATGTGTTCCACTCTTTCCTTCCCTCAACGTTTGCTTCAGCTCTGTTGGTATTTTTAACTTTATAAAATGTAAGGCTATTGGGGGACGCTGAGCTGCTACAAATCTGGGGAATGGGTAAGGGGGAAGGACCTTGGAAACATGCTGAGTGAAAGAAGTCACGCCCCAAATGGACAGCTGCTGTGTGATCTCACCAACGTGAGTTCTAAACCAAACCCATAGCCCGGGAGCCTCTCTCTGCTCCAGCGACCTGACAAGGTACAGCAGCACGGCCCTGTGGGGTTTCCAGGGCCTGAGATCTTGAAGAAGCAGACGGCCTTGTCGTTTCTCCCTCGGGTGGTGGATGGCTTTGATCCACCAGGCTCTCTAGGAGAGGGAGAGGGGGTGACTCAGGGCTTAAGAGGCCCTGGGTGGTGACAGGTGTGAGTAATGATTGGGTAGCATGAGGAAAGTTAACATCACTGAACTATGCATGTGAAGGCCGATCCAAGACCAAGTGTCACATGAGGGGGCTTCAAAAAGTTGGTGGAAAATGGAATTGAAAAATAACAGAATTCCCCCACCAACATATATGTGTGTGTGCATGTGTGTAAAATCACTCTAAGTCAGAATTGACTCAATGGCAGTGATTATTATTAGATAATCAAGAGTGGGGGCATGTAAGCACACACAGGCAGACCCCTTGCCCTGCTCAGCATCTGGTGGGGAGGCAGGCACCGTCTCAAAGGCCCATAGGAATGCACAGGAGTGGGACTGTGTAGCACAGAGGACTTCCTGGAGGAGGCGTCTCCGAGCAGAGCAGGGAGCGCGCCTTTTGGCTTCCAGGCTCCTCCACACCTGGGTTCAATGCTCTGCGTGCCCTGGAGGCCCGGGTCCCACCAGGCTTTCTTACCTCCTTGCTCCCACCCCTTTCCTCCTTGGGTGGGGTGGAGGGGCTCCCTCCATGGCCACTCCTCACCTCCGTGCCCCCAGGACACGTCCACACACTGCTCCTGCTTTCTTACCAGAGCACAGGGCCCAGCACAGGAACAAGCACTGAATCCAGCGGGTGAAGAGGCAGCTTCTCTGGGCGGTAGCGGAAGCACTCAGTTCCAGCAGAGATAGTTGGCCCAGACCTTTCTCTAGAAGTTTCTGAGTCACTTAAGCTCAAGACCAGAAAGGGACGGGGGAGCTAACCTGGTCCCGTATCCCAGTGCAGGAGGTAGGACCCCTCCATCAGCCCCTTGCAGGGTCAGGTTGTCCCAGTGGGCTTAGGCCAGACAGGCCCCTTGGGTGGAAGGTGGATGGAAGGGGACCCTCAGCCTCCTCTTCAGGGTGTATCTTGGAGAGTCGCTGAGCTTCTGTGGGGCTCCGTTTCTTCCTGTGAAGGTGGAGATGGGACGCAAAAATATATACAGACGCAGTTCATTGTGATACGACCCTTGGAGAACAGTGACAGGCGGACACTCATGGATTAGAAGAACACAATGCGGGCGAAGTCACACATGTTCAGGAAGGACAGTCCCCTGGCGGAGACAGCCTCTCTGAGAGGCGTATTCCTGCACAGGACAAACTCATCCAGCCTGGGCTCCGCTATCGCCCACAAGGCCCCGAGCAGGCTGTGGCTCAGAGCCGCAAAGCAACCTGCCCACAGTCACACAGTTTCCCACCCACAGAATTCAGCTTCTCTGGCCTGGACTTGAGCGGCAAGGGCTTTGGCTTTTTTGGTTTTGCACGTAAAGCTGCAGTGGGCCAGGTTTTAACCACGGAAACCCTGCTATGAATGTTGGGTGCCGCTGAGCCGGTGCCAACTCCTTGCGACTCTGAGTACAGCCGGTGACTCAGCCCAGTCCTGGGTCTGGGCCAGCCTCGCAAGCACCTTTACCTTTGGGCCCACCGCAGAAGCCACCGTGTGTCAACCCATCTTGTTGACAGTCATCCCCTTCTCTCGGTGACCCTGGATGTGGAAGGTGTGAATCTCGGAGTTGGGCTGGGAGAGGAGGCACTGATTCACCCACGGACTCATTTCCCTCAACACCCGTTTGCCATCTCCAATCAAACCTCTTGTCCTCAATTCCGTCTGCTGAGGACCTCGTGTGCTCCAGAGTAGCACTGCTCCGTGGAGTTTCACGTGACCATAACCTTGAGGGAGAGAGCCCCAGGCCACAGTGGTTAGCTCTCAGCTTTAAGTCCCCAGCAACTCCTCCTGGGGGACAAGATGTGGCGAAGTACTGTCAAGACTCGTGACAGACCGGGAAGACCCCCGGCAGGGCAGCTCTCCTCTGCCCTGTAGGGCCACCCAGGGACGGAATGGACTCCTCCACAACGGATGTTTCCGGTTTCGATCTTTAAGAACACAGTGGAGCAAGCCTTTCATCGGGGGTACACGCCGGGCGGGTTTGTGCAGCGGTCTCTAGCTGACTGCTACACTTGCCCGATGAATGGAGCCCTGCCTCCTGTGGACCACACGGACATGAGGAGGGGGTCCTGAGCGACATGTAATGGTTCCCAGGGGCAGAAGTGCATCCAGGTGCTGTCTCCTCGCCCGGATGTCCAGGCTGAAGCCCGACCTGGGGGGCAGGGACCAGACGCTGCAGTAGCAGGCCCTTCCTGGGTAGGAAGAGGGTCTGTTTTCCATCAAGACCAGATAAGTGGACCCCAGGGCACCAGCTGAGGGACTTAGAGGGAGCGGGCCTGGAGGTGGGGAGGGAGGGCCTCAAGGCACCCAGAGGGTGAAGGGAGCAGGAGCTTGCCAGGGGGGGAACAGGTAGGCAGAAGTAGGGCTTGACTCAACCCCCAGGAGCCCCAGGCCTCAGGGGGGGAGGGGTGGACACAGCAATAAACAGCAGCCTGATTAGTGGGATGATGGGGGCAGATGGACAGGCAGCCAGGGGTGTGCTGGGCACCAGCATCCACCCCCCTACCCCCCCACACACCAAGCCAGCCTGCAGGGCTGGGGGCAGGACAGACTTCGCTGGCTGGGGATGGGGTGGGGGGAGCTCAGGCTGAGGCAGAGCCTCAGGCCTCAGTGCTCTTTTCCCAAACCACCAAGCCCACCCACAGTGACCTGGGTGACAGGAAACGGCCCCATAGGGTCCCCAGGCTGCAAATCTTGATGGAGCGGATTGGCACATCTTTCTCCAGCCTGCAGCACAACCAGGAGTTGGAATGGCCAACTGATCGTTTAGAGCTGAGTGCTCTAATTGCTGCTACAAGGGTCCCTTCCCAACTCCCCACCCAGTAAGTCCATGCCCACTCACAGCACCCCTGCAGGACAGGGCCGGACGTCCCCCTGGGGCCTTCTGAGACGGCCACTGTTTACGGGAGTAGAAATCACTGTCTTTCTTCCAAGGAGCAGCTGGTGGTTTCTAACTGCAGACCTTGCAGTTAGCTGTCCAACGACTAACCACCAGGCTCCTGAGCTTCTGTTAGGGTGTGGTAATTCACTGGGCTGGGCAGGGGCAAGGCAGAGGTAGATTTTTTTCCCCCAGCCACAGGCTCTCCACCTTTAGGAAGGGCAGATGGGCAGAGATGATGAAGGAGAGTGAGACTCCCCCACCCAGACTGACTGAGCTGGAGATAAGGAGCCTTCTAGTTCCACGCTCCTGGTTGTGGAGGGCAATGGGGATGTAGATGTGGGGACAGCGTCATCCTTCCTGGAGGGAGGCAAAGGAGCCTCACTCAGGCATGTGGCCAGGTGTCTCCCAAAATAGAAACTCAAGTCTAGAGAAAGAGCCTTTTAGAAACAAAGGCTGGGGTCTTGCCAGCCTTCTTGGCACCCACTGGTGGTTGGTGGGGCAGGGGCAGCATTCCCAGGCTGACCCCATCCAGTCACAGACAGGGCTGGGGGGTGACTGAGCTCATAGGCGGGCACTCTGCGGGGGTCTGAGCTCTGTGCCCAAGGCTCAGCTGCAAGGACCCGGCACTCAGGGATGGCTAAGGGCCACTTGACCGAGCACCTGCGTGCTCACCTCAACCGGGGGCTCTGCACCCACTGCCTTACTGTCCCTGGAGCCCATTTACAAGGCAGGCACTGCTCAGATACCCACTCTCCAGATGAGAAGACTGAGGCCCAAGAAGTCAAGCAAAGGGCTCATCCAAGGCAGAGGTGGGCCTGGGTGTCTACCTCCCACCTCCACCCTTTACCTTCCAGGTCTCCAGGTCTGGGGAGGTGGGCCAGGGATGGGGACCACTTCTGTCCTTAAAGAAACCACACAGTGGGCACTGGTGGGAGAGGAAATTTGGGGGCTTGGCAGGGAAGACCCACAGCTGCCTGGCAGGGCGCTGGGCTCCCATTTCTATGCTCCGGTTTCCCGCTCCCTTCTTACTTCTTGAGCTGTTAACCCCTAGGTCAGCAGTTAAAAATTACCAGCCGCTCCTGGGGGGGGAAAGAGGGGACTTTCTACTCCCCTAAAGAGTTACAAAGTCTCCGGAGGAAGCCCTGCTGTGAGCCTGAGTGTTTTGGGGTCCCACCTGTACCCGCGCCCCAGGACCACAGTAACCAGACGCAGAGGGGCCACGGGGACCTGAGTGGCTGGCCTCAGCTGCTGGCCTCTGAGGAAGAGGACCGCGGGGGATGTGTGGGCTCTGGGTCCTGGTGCCAAATGCAGGGAGGGGTCGGCCCAGCTCGACCAGCCAGGGCCGGAGGGCCCTGCAGCTGGGCAGCTCCTGCCGAGCGAGCAGCGGGAACAAAGGGGACCTGGCTTGGGCGGGTGGCGACCACGTGCGGCCTCCTCGCCCGCTGCTGCAGGGAGGGGCCTCGGGCGCCCTCTGCTGGCCCGGGGGGGGGGAGCGGCTCCGCAGTCCCCCGCGAGTGTGCACCCGTGTGTGTGAGCGTGCACGCGTGCGTGTGCGTGGGTCTGTGTGGACACGTGTCTGCGCTGATGGGCGGGCAGGATGCATTTGGCGGTGCCGACATTTGCTCCGTGTGTGTGTATCTTCATGCATGCATTTCCAGGTGGACATGTGGACACACGTTCACACACCTGTCCACCCAGACTCTGGCTTTGTGAATGAAGCGGACTGACCTGAAACTTGGCTGGTTCAATGTGGCTATGGTGCTGCCCTGCTAACAGAAAGGCCAGCGCTTCCAACCGACCTGCTGCAGTGGTGGTGTTCTGCTTCCATGAAGATCAGCAGCTTTGGATACCTTAAGGGGCAGCTCTGTGTGGGCCCCTAGGGCCACTCACCATTCACCGGGTCACTAGTGGCCATGGGTTTGGATTCTCAGGAGAGCTCCAGCCTCAGGGAACTTCGCAAGGGAACACTTAGAAACCAACAGGCTAATTAGGAAACTGATGCTGAGGGGTGGGGGGAGGCTGAAAAATTCAGGAGGTGGGGCACTCACAGCCTGGAGCAGTCCTGGAAGGCCCCACAGAGGAGGTGCTGAGATTTGAGGGGTGGCTAGGAAAGAGCTTGGAACATGGGCAGGCAACATGGGGGAGAAAGCGTCTGGGCCCAATGGACTCAGGGTACCGAAGGGCGATGGGATGTCTTCTGGGACAGGGTGGGCACAGGTGACTGGCAGAGGGCATCTTGAAAGTACTCTGAGCCGAGTAGAGACGATCTTTGGTGAGTAGAGAGTGGACCACGGGTCTGGGGTCTCTTGCCAAGGCCCTTGTCTTTTCCTTCCAGGATTGGATAGGCACCCCTGCCTCACAGAGAAACACCAGACGCTGACCACGGCACTTAGAGCCGGGTGGAGGCCAGGGTGCCTTGGGACTGCCCAGGCCCCCCTTCGCAGCCCAGCGGTGCCCACGCTGGGCCAGCTGCAGTGGCTTCTGTGCCATCAATGCCTCCTCTGTGACCAGGGAGGGTGGGCCGGGGAAGGCCTTGGGTCCAGGCCAGCCTGGTCCCCTCACAGGGTGGCACTGGCCTCGGGGTCTAAAATGGGCATTCTGCCGCCTGGGAGCTTGGCTGCCCAGGGCCCCCACTGAGTCCCCTAGTGACGGCCCAAGGGCTCCACTGAGGGGGCAGGCTGTTTTGTCCGAACCCCAAGGGCCCTTTCATGCCAAGCCTCATCTGCCAAGGTGGCAGGAACAATCTAGAACTTTGTGGAGTGCTGGATCTTTGGCCTACCCTGCCTTTGCCCTCGTGCATAGGCTCTGGGTACCCTCTGCAAGTCCTGCTTCTGCACCCAATCCTCCTGTCTCCACACCCCCGTCAGGTGCCGGTGCCCTTCATCAGCAAGAGCTACCTTAGGCTCAGAGACTCACCCTCCAGGGTCGGGCTAAGGCTGTGCAGCACCCCCTCCCTCTCCCACTGGAGCATCCACCTCCTCATGGAGGGGAGGGGAGGGGAGGGGAGTGCCTGCCTCACTCCCTGTCCCTGGTGACATCCGTACCACAGACCCCCCCCTCAGCACACCTACAGACAGGCGGGTCCCCAAAGCTGAGGCCCCGTCGGACCCATGCCCTGGACCCCCTCCACATGGCCACTGTGCCCCTCCCAGGGCCCCTTGTCCTCCCATCGCCCAACCTGCTGTCCACCCCAGGACTGCACTGTCTGTCACTAACCTGCCCCTCCTCAGTCTCTTCTGGCCCTCATTCAGGAGGGGATGGGGAAGAGGAGGGCACCTAGTGGGATAGACCCTGTCAGTCTTGTGTCTCCAATACTCCTGCTGCCCCCAGAGCCGCCATGGCCAGGAGCCAGCACAGCAGAGAGGGGGCAGAAGGAGGCCTAGCACCTCCCCAAGGGTGGCCTGTGGGCCCAGGAGCAGCGTCCTGCACACACAGCCTGTGGCTGTGTCCATTCCAGCAGAGATAGCATGGCCTGAGGGGCAGAAGCCATGAGCCAGGCCAGCTCTGGGGGCAGGGGATTGACAAGTGGGACCCTAGGGCCCCAGGAGGGGTCCCCAAGTAGTGGTCACAAAGGGGTCCTGCTGGTCTTCCTGGGGTCTTGCTTATGAGCATTCTGTGGATGGTTGCCTCCAGGGCCCGTTGGCATGGGGGGTGGGGTGGACACCTGTAGGGAAGTGGGGATGTGAGACTCTGCTCCCCTGCCACTCCCCACCACCAGCTACCCTCTGGGGAGGTCTCCAGCCAGCCAGGTGCAGACTGAGGCTAGGTCCCCAGTCCCTTGACTCCAAGAGCCCCGCCCTCCACCCGGTCTCAGGATGTGGCCTGAAGGGGAGCCTCCCAACCCCCAGTTGGGTCCTTCCTGCTCAGGGAGCAGAATTAAGTGATGGGGAGGGGTGGGGGGGTGTAGGGAAGGGCACCACTCAGGGCAGGTCTTCAGCTGGCAAAGGTGCCCCGCCCCACCCACCTCCCCTCGGCCTCAACTGGGGTTGTGTGCAAACAGCAGCTAGTCTTTGTTCGACTCCCCTCCCCCCCTCCCCTCCCCCTCCCCACCTCCCTAAGGCTGCCCAACTGGCTCTTCCATCCAAGACCCTGTGCCCTGGGAGGTCCCTTGCTCAACCTGAGCCCACAGCCCTTAAATTTACTTCCAGTCCTTTGAGGAGGGAAGGGTGACAGGGACCAGAGGGTGAGTAAGCTACCTGAAGACACCGAACATAGCTGGGAGCGAGACTCAGGGGACTGTGTGTGCTGAGCCAGTATGCTTCCCAGGCCCCTCTGGTCACTCCAGTCCCCTGCTTCCATGGGGGACCCCCTCCGCTAATGGCACAAGACCAGGAGGAGGCATTCCCTGTCCGGTTGTGGGGTCACTGAGTCAGGACCCACTGACTTGCCAGCACCATCTCATAGGATCCTGTGGGAATCCACTGGATGGCGGAGGGCTTTTAGTTGGGACCTGTGTCTGAGGCCAAAACAGGGAAGGCAGGCAGGGCCGGGTGGCAGGGCATGATAGGCTGCACCCAGGAGTTGGCACTGGACACCAGGGAGGTGAGGGGCAGAGGAACACGGCAGGGACTGCAGGAGGCCAAAGCCAAGAGTCTAGTCAGGGACGTCAACAGGTAGCCCAGCTCGCTGCTGATGCTGCATCAGCTTCTACCCCACACAAAATAGTGTGTGGAGGGAAACAAAAGGGGCGGCAGCTGGTGCAGAGAGGAGTGGCCGGAGGTGTGGGGTGGTGAGGACATTGAGTTTGGGGTCCAGGTTGCAGTGGGGTGGGCCGGTGGGTGAGGAGAGAGGGGGCTGAGGCAAGAATCCTGAGCTAAAGGTCTAGAAGGGAGGAGGCTCCCAGGGTAGGGAATCAGGGGGGGACCAGGCCACATGACTTCACACTCCTTTGTCCTGGGTTTTGGCGCTTTTCATCCTGAACGACAACACCGGATAGCAAGCTGACCAGAAGGAACATAAGGTCCCATTTCGCAGATGAGCTCGCAGAGCCTCCGGCGGGGCTGTCAGGCTCCTCCTTCCTCCTCGCAGCCAAGCAGGGAGCCAGGCGCTGGGGCCTGAGTCCCCCCTCAGGGAGGCCACCCAAGGCAGGGGGTCCACCGCAGGGGCTCCCAGAGGCTGAAACATCTGCCATGGGCCTGGAGGGACGTCCATGGAGCAGGGAAGGCGGGCGGGAGGCTAGTGAGAGCGACCCCCGCGGGGTTCAGCCTGCAGCCTGGAGCTGTCGCCGGGCCTCCGGGGACCCTGGGCAGACGCAGGCACGAGTGTGCGGGGCTGCGGGCAGGCCCCGCCGCCCACCGTGCACACGCGCGTGCACCCCCGTGTCCCCGGTCCGTCCGCGCGGCCGGAAGTCGCCGGGCAGCAGGGGCCGCGCCGGGGGGCCGCGGGGCGAACGCGAACAAAGGACGCGGCGGGGGCGGCCCGTGATTGGCCTCGGCCCCGCGGGGCCCCTCCCGGCCGAAACCCGAGCCGGGGGACCGGCCGCGCCATCTGCGCCGGGGGCGGGGCGCGGCCGCGGGGGGGGGGGGTCCGGCCACCTGGGCTGGGCCGTGCGGGCCGCCGCCTGCCGTCCAGCGACCCCTCGCAGCCCCCGGCCAAGCCGCGCTGGTCCCGGGGCTGGAGGGCAGGGGCGGCGTGCCCGGCGGGAACGGGACCAGGGCTGCAGAAGTTGCGCCTCCCAGGCCTGGTGGCTTCTCCCGGGGAGGGGCGCCCACCCAGAGAGGGGTGCCCACCCAGAGAGGGGTGCGGGCAGGCGGGGTAAAAGGCCGAGGGAGGGCAGGGGCCCGGGGCCCGGGGCTGTGCTGGCGACGCGAGGACGCCGGCCGGACATGAGGACAGGCGGGAGGTGAACGGTTAAGGGCAGTCTGGGCCCCGCTCCGGGGCGTCCCCGGGAGGTGCGAGAGGAGGGGCGGGGGAGGGCCCGCCGGCCACCAATCACAGCCCCCGCTGCCGCTTTGAATCTCGGTGGCGGGCGCGGGACACAGGTGTGCCCTTTGTCCCCACGGCCTGCCCAGGCACGCCCCCGCCGCCCCACCCTCCAGGAGCCCGCGTCCCGCCTCCCAGACCCCTGGACGCGGGCCACGAGGTCCTGCCCCCAGGACCCTTGGGGAGCTTACACCGGCCGCCCAGGGCCGGTGGAGCGAGGAGGGCAGAGAGGCGAGGACGCAGGTCTGCAACACATGCCTGGAAGCCTGTCACCCCGGGGGTCCTTTCCTGGGAACATGACCGCCTGGATCATAAGGGCCAATCTCCCACGTTGTTGGGAGGCTTACATGAGATCTTGCCCAGAAAGGGCTTCCCAGAGAGCAAAGCTTGAACGTGTGTTGGGGGGTGGGGTGGACGGAGCCGAGGCCCTGGGGTCCAGCCCATGGGCAGAGGGGCCCAGATGCCAGCTTCAGCTGGGGCCCAGAGCTCCATGGCCTGCCTGGAGGAAGCCTGTGGTGTGGATTTCTTGGGAGCCCCACTGGCCAGAGGAAGCCCAGACTTGTGTTGCCCACTGGGTTGAAGGTTCCTGCCCTTGAACCAGGGCCTCTGGTGACAGATGGTTTCAGCTCCACAACTAACCTCAGGCTTGGGGGGTTGAGCCCACCCAGGACCGTGCACGAAAGCCCTGGTAGCCTACTTGGAAAAGATGGCAGCCAGGAATACCCTCTGGAGCCATGAGTTGGGATCAGATTGAAGATGGCAGGTTTGGGGGTGTTTGTTTTTGAGCCTTACACTATCCCAGGCTCTCCAAGAAAGAGGAGCAAAGAGCGCCAGCTGGGGGTGCCTTTATTTTCAGCCCTGGGGGTGTGGAGCCCATCTCCCAAGTCAAGGGCAGGGGCCAAGGCCAAGGCCCATGTGCTGCTCTGCTGGGAGCCCCTCCAGCTCTTACCCTCCCCCACCGGGCATCCCCATCCATCCCATACTTCCTGCCTCCTCCCTGCTCGAAAATTGTAAAGCCGGAAGGCAGGCCAGCAGAACTGACTCCTCAGTGGCTGTCACACTGGCCTTCTTGCCACCCCTCCACTGCTACACTGGTTCCAGCTGGACACTGGACAGTGCAGGCCACATCCCAGCTGACCAGTGCCCTGCCATCACACGAGCCCACCCTGTAGCCTGTGTGCAAATGGGATTTAGTTTTTCCCCTGCTCAAACTGGGCCCAGTGTCTCCCACTGGACTCAGGAGCCCTGATGGAACACATACACACACACACACACACACACACCAGAGCCAGGCTGCTGCTTCACAGCACACACACACACACACACACACACCACCACCCCCACCGGAGCCAGGCTGCTGCTTTCCAGCATCTCCCTGGAGACAGGCTGCTGGCTCTGCTCATGACTAGCTGTGCCTCGGTTTTCCATCTGTAGACTGGGAGTGTGGTGACACAAGGGCGGTGTTCTGAGACCTTATGTCGTCGTGAGGTACAGCTGAGTCCATTTCAACACAGCCACCCCGTGTGTCAAAGTCGAACTGGCCCATAGGGGTTTCTAGGTTGCAATCCTTATGGCCAGAATGTTCCGTAGACACAAGGATGGGAAAGCGTCCTCGTGCTGTCAGGAGAGAGGACAGCGTGCTTGGTAAAGTAGAGGGTCAGCGACAGAGAGGAAGACGCTGGACCAGATGGGTCGACACTGGCTGCAACCATGGGCTCAAATATAGCAACAACCGGGAGGCCCGGGCAGTGCCTCCTTCTGTCTTACACCCGGTCACTCTGCGTCGGAACCCATTCGACAGCACCTGACAAATGCACTCATTATTCAAGACAAGGCATTTAATATTTTGAAATATTGAAAACAGCTCCCTTATATACATTTTCAGCATAAAGACAATGGCGTGATTTTAAAATTAAATTAAACACCACAGTGTCTGCAAGCTGTTAGCCATGGTGACCTGTCAGTTGACATAGTCAACTTTCCACCTTTTACAGGAGACTAGGACATGCTCTTCATCTAGTTGTTTTCTCACTTTTGAACACCAAAGTGTTCATGCCTTAGCTAGTCAGTCTCCTAGTTTATTGATTTTGTAAACTCTTACTCTGGGGCACTTTTCATTAGGATTTCAGTTCTCTTGCTAGCACCGTCACCAACTGGTCACCAGAAAATCGAAGTGACTAGACTCATGGACAAAACATGGAAGCTATGACTGTACGGAAAGGAGGCTAGAAACCCTGATAGTGCCAGTGTCCTACTTGTCAGGCATCATGTAGTGAGTCTCCCCTCTTGCTCCCGGTGATGAGAAAAACTGGTACTCAGTCTTAGTGGCCTTGACCTTCGGTGGTAGAGGTAATTTCAATGCTTTCATGGGACCTTCTAACAGCCTCGACTGCCTGTGGGTTCCCAGGGACACTTTACATTCTGCTGCATACTCCTCATGGCCTGATCATGGGCAGGAAGGGAAAATCCTCTTTCCCTCCATCTCTCTTCAAGACATTTCCCTTTTCAGACCGTTCACATCACGCTGATCTGGCCCTGCGTTCTCATCCTGTTGTTTTTGTTTTATTAATCCACATCATCACACACTATTCAGTTGTTCAATCATATCAAGAAGGTAGACACTCATTAACACAATCAGTTTAGAGCATGTCTTCCTCCGCCCCCACCCCCCATGGCTAAATCACTTTTACAAGGAGTGTGTCATCCCCATCAGTCCTGGTGCTCCCTCCCCCCTTCCACAATGACACCCTTAATGGGAGCAGATGGCCAGGTATTCTCCCAGAGTCCCTGAGTAGATTAAAACCACCAAACTTTGGGTTAGCACATGCCACCATCACTTCCTTAAGGGGATATATATGAGGGGGTACCAAAAAAAACCCAGAAAGATTTTCCCCAAAAGCTATGTATTTAATTTTTTTTTTACAAAACAGCCTTATCACCTTCAAAGTACTCTCCATTGAACTCAATACATTTGTCAAACCTGCATTTCCATTCTTGGAAACATTTTCAAATTCATCTGTTTGGATGGCTGACAGCACCTCCCTCGTTCTTTTCTTCGCCTCTTCTACGTCTAATCGCTGTCCTTTCCTGTCCCTCTGCATTCGAGGAAACAAAAAGTCGTGCATGGAGCGAGGACAGGTGAGTCGCGTGCATGGGAAGAGAGGCATGCTGGGTTTTGCCAAAAGCTGGCGCCCTGAGATGGCTGAGAGCAGGTGCATTGTCAGGGTGGCAAAGCCAGTCCCTGTCTGCCACAAAATCGGGTCTTTTGGTTGCACCCTGTTATGCAATCTTTCAGAACCTCCAAACAGAAAGCTTGATTAACAGTCTGATCTGGTGGAACTAACTCCAAGCATACTATCCCCCTCACATAAAAAGCAGCGTTTTATTTGGGTACCCCATATTATACGAGGGGTACCCCCAAACATTATTTTTACGTGTTCATAATGCAAGTACAATAAAGTCAGTGCCTAGTTCACACAGTTTCAGGTGACAGGAGTAAAGGCATGGAACCAACCGTGCAGAACCACCTGGAAAGGCTGATGTGAGGCACTGGCTCCAGGCGCTCCTGCCCACACCATCCCCCAGATCTAACCCCAGCCCCGCCAAAGTACAGGCTCCCGCCTCTGTCCTAGCCCCAACTCCCCACTCCGCCCCAGGTTTACTGTTGGCTTTCCCAGCACGTGGCACAAAGCGCGCTTCACCTACACTTAGGAATGAATGAGCAGGGCGGGCGACACTGGGCAAAGGGATTACTCAATGTTCATTCGCCCTCTGGTGGTCACCACGGGTATTTCATCCGTCCCTTAAACAAGGGGACCCCAGCCCCAGGATGGGGGAAGGTGGGGGGTGGCATGCAAGGTGAGGACAGCCTGCAGTTCCTGCCATCTGCCCAGGACTTGGGCTGTAAAAGTCTAGGGGCTGCAGGGCCAACCTGAGCTCTCTTGAGAGAGAGTGTGTGTGTATGAGAGAGAGGCAGTAGGGGCTGTGTGCCCAAGAAGTCCAGTGCCTGTCTCCAGGTAGAGGTGGGTGGCAGGCTGGAAGTGGCATTTATGTATGTGTCTGTCACCTGTCAGGGTCAGCGCAGGCCGGAGCTCACCTTGCCAAGAGACCACAGCCCGTGAGTTGGAATGTTCTGGTCTCAGTACCCCTGGTATGGAGGGGCCTCCTTGATCTACAGGGGCTAATGCTGAAGCCCCGACAAGCCTCTTTGTGCCTGGCTTGCTGTTGGCAGGCGCTGGGCCACCTGGATGCCTGGGGTGTCTCAGCCCGAGGTGCCGGGCACATGAGGGGTCTCTCTTTCTCGCGGGTGATGTGTTGGCTGTGTTTGTGGGCTGAGACCGAGGCTGTTGCCAGCTCCCGGGTGCATATGCCTAGGGGAAGGCTCTTCGCACCATCTCTTCTCAGACCCCCACGGTACAGGCAGGCTGGCGTCAGAGCAGGGCTGGGGAGTACTCATTTGGGGCTCCCTGGCTATGTGAGGTCAGATGAGGGCTTTAAGCTTCCCCGGCCTCTGTGTCCTCGTTGGTGAGATAGGACCAGCAGTGCGCCAGCCCCCCAGAGGGTTCCAACCCTGGATGAAATGAAATGAAGGTGGGGGCCTCCTGAGCGGGTGACAGGCCTCCTGGAGGGTCCTCGGGTATGGTGCTGGTGTGTCTGGCGTCTCCCTGGGCATCTGCTGGACTGCCTGTCCACAAGTCTCCATGTCCGGCCCAAGGTTAGAAGGGCTGTGAGCATGTGCCTGTGGTCTGGCTAAGGTGACCTCACCGCCCCGGCTGCACGCTGCTGTTACAGACCCTCGCCTGCACACATACAGGTGGCTGGTTTGACCAGAGGGATGTATTTATGGGGCAGCAGCCAGGGCCTGAAGGAACCTTGGTGGTGCAGTGGTTATGCAGCAGCTGCTAACCACAAGGTCAGCAGTTTGAAACCACCAGCTGCTCCTTGCTTTCTACTCCTGTAAGGGGTGACAGTCTCAGAAACCCACAGGGACAGTAAAACACTGTCCTACAGGGGTATTATGAGTCAGAACTGAATTAAGGGCAGTGAGGTTGTTTTGGGGGGAGCTAGGTCTTGCCGGACTTCCCTGCTGTTGACCTTGGCATATGTGGCCACCTGGGGGAGCCCTCTGTCCCTGTTAGCCCCAAAGCAGGAAGGGGGGGTTGGGTATGACTGGGGAGGGTCCTCATGGCTCTGAGGCCTGTGGAAAGGTCTGGACTTGGGGGTGGTGGGGAGCTTTCTGTGTCCCATGAAACATCACTTCCAGGACCCAGAGCAAGAGTTAACCCCTCTGTTGCCAGCCCCTAACTCAACCTCAGCGGTCCTGAGTTCCCAGTTGCTGCTCTAGGCTGGGGTGGGGAGAGGGAGTTGGACTCCCCCCTAGCAGAGGGAGTAGGTGGGGTCCCCTGCCAATGACTGAGTCCCACACAGTGTGCCCCACCCTGTGCCCACCTAGGAAGTGAATTGTGCTGGGGTGTGTGACAACCTCTCATATCCTCCCTCCCTCAAGTCCCAGAGATGCAAAGAAAATGCCCAAAGCAGCTGGGGCACCCAGTGCGCTCTGCGTGTCCCTGGAGGCTCTGACGCTGGGCTCTGCTGGCTCCTGGGTGATTTAACACCTGCCTTTATCACAGGCTCAGTCGTGGGAGACAAGCAGCGTGTAACTGGCGGAAAGACACTGTGTCTTCGATCGTCTAGATACTAACAACACACTGGGTTTGTGCAATTATTCATGAATTGGCCGGCTTCTTCTTCTTGTAAGATGTCTCCTTTTTTCCTCTGTGATGTCTCTGTCCCAAACGTTCCTGGTGGAGATTCCCAAGCCCCGATGACCATGACATTGTGGTGGAAACACCCGACATTGTGACAGAAGTCACAGCCCAGCAGTCACGAAAACAACACGTGCAGAGGGAAGCCCAGGGGACCCCGGGGGCACCGTCACTGGGTGGCGGGGACAGTGCTGACCTGGAAGGCATCAGAAGGCTTCAGACTGGAATCAGCAGCGTGAGTTAGGCCTACTGGAAGTTGGGCTTTGGAAACAAGCGGATGTTGTTATAACTCACCAACTACAGGGACATTTTTAGTACAAGTAATAACTAAATAAATTGATAGACAGTCCTGGTGGTATCCCCTCCTCTGGCAGTGTCCCCTGGCTCGGTCCACACCCAGGACCCCACCTCCCCCAGGCATTCCATGGCTGCATACTGTTCTCACTCTCCCCACTTTCCAACTGAAGAAACAGAGGCACACGGTGAAGGAATTTACCAAAGCCACCAGGCTGGTAAGGGGCCTCCCTCTAAGCGGGGGGGGGGGGGGGGGGGAGCAGCTCAGGCCCCAGCATGGGGAGAGAGGTGGGTGATGAGGACCAGAGTGGCTGTCTGAGACGTGGGGCTGCTCGGAGAACTCGGCACGGAGCAGTGAGGAAGAGTGGACATGGACACAGGGCAGGAGACCACTCTTCCGGGAGGGTGGCTGGGGGGGGGGGCCCAGGAAGCAAGTGAACTGTGGGACAATCTCTGATGCAACTTGGGGGATCAGGGTGAACACCTCCGTGGTGCACAGGAGCTGGATGGGATCAGGTGACAGAAACCATCTGGGAGGCTGGGAGTGGGGGTAAGCCTGACCAGTGAGTTGACCCCTCCACTTCCTCACTAGGGGCTGTCACCAGGCTGGGGGATGGGAGGGAGCTGTCACCAGGTGGCAGAGGCAGGAAGAGGGAAGTCCTGCAGGGCAGGGAGTACTTCTGGGGGAGCTGACTGGTGGGAGTGGGAGCCAAGGCATGTTTGTGACAGCAGAAGGCCCCCTGTGGGTGGGCACCTTCAACAAGCGGGGGGTGGGGTGGGGGTGGGGGGTGGGGTGGGGGGGGGGACTCTCCCCCAGGGAGAGGAGGAGGCGCTGGGATTTGGAGCAAGGCTCTGAGAGATAGAAGGCTTTCTGTGTGTGCCCGCTCAGGAGGAAGCTCCTGGTCATTTCAGTCTGCTTCCGGGTCCCTTGGGACCTCGTCCCACTTTATCCTTGTCCTCTGCTGGGCCTCCGAATCTCCGTTATATCTCAAGAGAGACTGACGCACAATCCTCCCTGCGCCGACCCCCCTCTTCAACAGAACGATCCGAAACCACCGGTGCCGAACCCGAACCCACTGGCTTTGAGCCCAGTCCCTCGCACTGTGGCCCTAGAGGACGCAGGTGGACAGCTGGTCCCATAAGGTTTCCAGGGCTGTGACTCTCCTGAGAGCGTCTGGTGGGCTCGAACCGCAGGCCCTTCCCCTGGCAGCCGAGAGCTGGACCCACCACAGAACCCCAGGAGCAGGGTTGTGTCTCCCTGGTGTGGGGGAAGGGAAAGTGTGGTGCCTTCCACCATGGGGCTCAAGATCGAAGGGTAAGGGAGGACATAATCAGAGTCGGCAACTCAAGAAAGACTGGGTCCTGGGGTACCCACCGTTCGTCACTCCCATGCCTTCCTCCTCGGGAGCTCTGGGGGGACCCTCAAGGGTCAGGCTGTTTGATTTGGGAAGAAAACCGGGGGTTGAGTAGAGGGGCACCTCTCTTCATGCCCAAGGTCTGAATGGGTTTTGAAAGGGCCCAGCAGGCCCAGAGGTGGGGCGACAATCCTTCTATGTTGTCCTGTCCATCGCCTCCCTCCCCCGCTAGATTGATCGCCAACAGCCCTTGGTTCCATACCTGCCTCCCATGTCTTGTCCCCCACCCCCACCTCATTCTGCTCCATGCAGCCCAGGGAGCAGATGGCCAAAGCTCCCTCCCACCTTACTCTGAAACCCCCTGGGGGGGCTCAGACTCCTCCTCAAGGTCTCCCCAGACTCCCTCTGGCAGGATGGGAAGCAGTGAGCAGAAAACAGACAACATCTGGGTCTCCCCAGGGCCCCCGCCCAGCCCAGCTGCTGGCCCCATCGGCCTCCTCAGGAGCCAGCCACCCCTCCCCCAGTGTCTGCGCTACCCTGTTGGCCAGCTTTGAGCCCCTAGCCCAGGGTCTTCCATGCAGGAAGGAGCCTGTGAGCCTGGCCTCCAGAGACCCCTGCCCAAAGCCGTAACCTGGGGTGGGGGTGTAGCTGGGTCCTTCAGCGGTCTTTCCAACCGCAGCCCCCAGACTCAAAGGGCTGATTTCAGCCCCACTGAAGACTGCTCTGGGCTGGGGGTGGATGACATAGGACATGTAACTGCCCAAGGGGCAGAGGTCCTGTGTGTGGCTGGGGGACGAGGGGCAGACCTCCCCCCACCGGCACTTTAGAGGGCGTATGGTGGACTGGGCCTCTCAGAGGGGGACAGCATTGCGTTGAGTGGCATGCACCCGGGTGTCCTGTCACCTTTGGGTCCAGGTTCTGGGCCTGCCTGCCTCTCCCGTCTCCTGGCTTCCAGCTCCAGCTGGCCCAGGCTGCCCCTCTCTGGCTTGCACAGAGAGGATATACCGATGCTGAACCAGATGGGGGCTCAGAGCCAGTCAGTCAGTTATGAAGAGAGCTGGTCCTGGCCAGGCCCTGCTCCCCTCAGCAGCCTGTCTGATCCAAGGGGCTGTAGGAGCCTGCAGGGTCCGTCCCTGAGGCCGAGGTGGAGGAGATCACACCTTGGAGCCCTGGTGGGGCTGTGGGCTAACCACAAGGTCAACGGTTCAACCCCACCAGCTGCCCCGTGGGAGACAGACAAGACCATCTGCTCCATGTAGACCTCCTCTCGGAAGCCCTACAGAGGGCATTTCAAGTCAGCCTTGACTCCTGGCCTAGGTTTGCTTGTGGTTTTGTTCAGGAACATGGAGGGCGCCCACCCTGTGGGTACTCTCGGGCCCAGCGAGGTCGCTGTGAGTTGGTTTAGTCTTGCATTTTGCATGTCTGCAAAGAAGGGCCATTGGCCTCCACAAGCCGGAGAAGGCTGTGGAGGGGGTGGGGTGGAGATGCCTGTGCATGCACGTGTGTCCTGAGTTCATGGGGAGGTGACTCGCAAAGCAGAGTCAGGGGCCCGGAGGGAGGTCACTGTGGGGTATCATTTGCCCTGACACAGCCGGCCAAAGGCCTTCCCGGCCCACCTGGTGAGCCCTAATGGGGTAAGCCAAGGCAGGTGCCAGCAACTGCTCTGTCCCTGCGCTGGGCTGGACTCTGCTGCCAGGGAGCTTGAAGTTCAAGGACAGCTGTTCACGAGGCCTACCTCCTGTTCAGTCTCAGACCGAGTTTCTCCACTGCTGCCTCCTGATGTGACCATCTGGGTTCTAGGGTTCCTGTCTCCCCAGGTGTCCCGTCCTCACACCTGGGTCCTCCCCAGGACCCGGCTGAGGCTCCCCTGTGGCATGCGGGGAAGACCAGTCCCTCTGGATTCAGGTCCCAGGTCCCTTAGGGAAATTCTCTGGGGTCTTGCCCTCCACTACCGTGCGGTGTGCATGTTCAGGCCAGCCCGGCCCACCCAAGACAGCCCCAGGAGCAGCCCCTTCTGCACCAGCCCCTTCCCTTCCTCAGGTCCAGACCTGGCTGCATACTGCAGGGGGAGCAGGGGCAGGTGTCCAGCTGTGTAGAAGTCTGCTAGCCAGGGGCCTGGGCTTGCCTGGCCCATTTGGAGGGCAGCACTGGGCTGGATATCTGGGTACCCCCAGGGTCTCCACTGACTCAGGTCAGGGACCTGCTGGTTACCAGGTGATCGGAGGGCCCACTGCCAGGCCTCCATCCCAGGAAGCCGGGGCAGGGCTCTGACATCATCTCACAGCCAGGGGCTTGGCCTGGGGAGCTGGCCCCAGCAGGACAACAGAGTTGCCAGTTGGGACAAGGGCCAGCCTGGGGCACAGAACTTCAGCTGTACGCAACGAGAGGCTTGCCTCTTTAAAATTGTGCAAGTTGAAGAACCAGCCTGGGGCCTAGAGGAGGAAGCCTGTTCTCTGCCTGACACTAACAGTCAGACCTTGCCAGGTGGGATGGCACAGACCGAGCACAGTTCCACCCTGAGGAGCCCAGCCCACCTGTGTGGGTCCAGCTCACCCGGAGTGGAGCAGCATGCCCCGGCACCTGCTGCTTAGCAAAAACACTGAAATTGTGTGTGATGGCGGGGTGGGGAAGAGGAAGAATGTTCCAGAAACTGTCTCTGGTGGAAATGGTGGGAAAGACTGGTGTTTATCCAGAGTGCGTGGCCTGTGGTTAAAGCTCAGTGCTCATTCATTGAGTCTGTGTCTCGTCGACGGACAGCAGAATGTCCGTTACTGTGGGAGGCACTGGGGTCAGTGGGGAATAAGCCCCTGCCTGGTCTCTGCTGACAAAGGTCACAGAACCGGGACCAGGAGGAGGGACATGACATGAAAGAAACCAGATTTCAACGTCACCCAGACCACACAGCGGGCGGCTTGACATACCTGCCACGAAGGCCTGCTGGTGCAGTGGTTACATGCGTGGCTGGGAACAGCAAGGGTGGCAGTTTGACCCTCCCGAGGCTCCTGGGACACAGATGTGGCTTCCGATAAGGTTACAGCCTTGGAAACCCTAGGGGAGGGTTCTCCTCTGCCCTGTGGGGTTGCCGTGTTTGAAAGCACGAAAGGGCTGTGGGGGAGATTCTGCTAGGTGGCTGGGTCCCTAGGGTGCTGTAACAAAGTGTAATGTGCACTGGGCAGCCGAAAGCAACGGGAGCATAAGCCTCCCTGTTGTGAGGCCACAACCTGAGTCCTGGAGTCTCTGCCAATGTCTGACAGTCCCAACTGATCCCTGGCCTTGTGGCTGTATCACTCTGTCTCCAAAGGCCCTTCCTGCTGTGTCTGTTTGTATAAAGACGCCACTCTAGATGGCATTTAGGAGCCCTGGTGGTGCTGCAGATTAAGTTCTGCCTGCTAAGCGCCTGTAAGGTCGGCAGTTCAAACCTACCGGCCACTCCAGTAGAGAAAGCTGAGGCTGTCTCTGCCCTCCACCAGGAAGCTATGAATTGGAAATCAGCTCCGTGGCAGTGGGTGGCCTCACTTTAGTCTGTCCACTCTTGTCTTCTGGATACCCCATGTGTCAGGCTAACACGGTGCTCCGATGGTTGAGATCTTTTAGAATTTGATCACCAGCCCTTTCTTCCAAGTCTCTCTTACGTGGACTTGAACACACAACCTTTGGGTTAGTAGCTGAGTCCTTAACTGTTTGTTATGCCCTCACCTTCACAAGTATTTCCAGACAAGGTCAAGGTCACAGGTACCCATGTTTGGGGACACAATTCAACCAGTGGGCTAGTAAAGTGGAGTGTGGATTGTGGAGAACCTCCGGTTTCCCTGCATCTGTATCCCCCTTCCCAGCAGGAAGGGAGAACCTTAAACTCAGGCCTCTCTCCACTGATGTAATTGTCCCAGCGCATGGGGGCATTTCAGGACCTAGTGCCCACAGGAGAGAAAGTCTGAACCTGGGGTCCTGAATCCAGCCCCCTCCCCAATGAATCCGGGAGGGCCGGGTGGGCTAGGGCTGAGGGTGCTCTGAGGCTGGAGAAGGGCTTTCGGGTAGCAAGGTCAGTGACCCCAGGAAAGCAGCGAGTGGGGTGGGCTCCCTCTCTTTGGGATGAGTGGAGGCTGCAGCGCAAGAGGAGGGGTGGGTCAGGTTTGTCCAGTGGTCAGCTGCGGATTGAAAGGTGGACGGTTTGAACCCACCACGGGCTCCGAGCCAGAAAGACCTGGCACTGCTGCTGTGCGCGGGATAGCCTAGAAAATGGCACCCCACTCGGTCACGTGGTCACCCTCAGTGGGCATGGACAGCGCCCAACAAGGCCACAGCTCGCCTCCCTCTCGGCGCAGGGAGGCTGGGAGGCTGCAGCCCTGTGCGGCTGGCTGGGTGGGGCTTTCAGCGGGCACCGCCAAGAGGGGAGGCGAGGGGGCGTGGCAAGTCAGAGAGCCCCGACTTAGACTCCCTGAAATTAGACCAATTAGGCGCCTGAGGTGCGCACACTTCCCCTTAAAAGCCCCACTTAAAACACGTCCCGTGGGAACCGGCCTGATATTAAAAGTGGACTTAGAAAATGCCCTCCAGGAGGCGTGCGATCTGCGTCTGCTGACAGTTCCGGGTCCGAGTGGATGACCCAGAGTCCGGGGTGGAGTGTGGGCGCTGGGGTGCCCCTCGGCCCGTTGTTTTTTTTTTTGGGGGGGGTGTCATGGACTGGAAAAAAGTGTCAGAGGGGCCTGTTTGCAGAAATGGGGTGGTTTCCAGGATGCTGCCCCTCCGGAGCCTCTGCTCGCCCCCACGGACAGCCGGAAATAAGGGCGCTGCCCAGCGGGTCCTCCCCACCCAGCCAGGGCCCGGGGTCCCCGCGGTAACACGGTGGGGGGTAGCCTGGCTGAGCAGGGACTACTTCCTCCCAGGGGCAAAGGCATCCGGGCAGGGGGCCTTTCTCCTTTGTCTGGACCCTGGGATGGGGCTGCCATCCCCGCGGGCTCCGGGGCGATGGGGGCGCGTCCGGTCCGCCCCCCCGCCCCCTCCCGGCCCCGCCCCCGCCCTCGGAGCCACCACAAAAGGACATGTTTGTGCCTCTGGGCAGCAGCTCCCTCCCTCCCTCCCCGCGGGCCGTCGGAGGTGGGGGCCAGGCACCGCCCTTGGGGCCGGGCTGGCAGGGGGTGGGCGGGCCTCTGCCCGGGCGCTCGGGGCGGGGGCGGCGAGGAGAGGACAGGTCGGGGGGGGCCCCCCTTTCTCTGCCATCGCTTGGAAGGGGCACCATCTCAGGACCCGCCTCTGGCGGGCCAGCTCAGGCTCACGTGGGCTGCCTGCCTTCTTTCTAGAGTTTTCCACTAAATTATTTACAAGGCACGATGGCCCTGGACGAGCCCAGGCCTCCACGGGGACGGGCGAGATGCGGGCGCAGTCAGGTCTCACTCCTGGGGGACCTCGCGCTTACACGGGGGGCCCTGGAGGCACAGGCGCCGAGGACGGGGCAGCTGTCCCCTGCCCGGGTGGCGGTGGCCAGTTCACGCCGGGCACCCCGACTCCAGAACGGGGCCGGCGAGGGAGGAGGGCCTTAAGGGGCCAGCAGTGAGTGTCCCACCCGCCTGCCCGCCGGGAGGGCGCGGCAGCCTCACCTGCCTGCAGGTACACAGACTTTAGTATTGAGAGTCCATCGCCTCGCTCGGTTTCCAGGAGGACCCAGCCCGTGGCCCAGCCGGGGATGGAAACGAAACCCAGCCCTTCGCGGCCCAGCCCAGCAGCAGCCGCAGCTGCAGAGCCGGCGGGACCGGGAATGGGGGGCCCGCCCGCCCCCAGGCCCGGATGTGGCCGCGACCCCCCTCCCGGCCTAAAGCCCATCCGTGGTGCTCCATAGGTGTTAGCTCGGCACCCCTCTTGCCCCCACCCCGCGCTGGGCACCTGGGGAGGGGCCGTGCACGCCCTGCCCCCCCACCCACGTGGGCAGTGGACACACCGACCTGCCCCCTGCGGGTGCGGTTACTGAACTGCTGGCCCAGTGAGACTCGGTGACTGGGGGGGGTCTGTGAACCCCCAGAGGCTGGAATGCGTCCCAGCCCACAGACAGCCACTGTGTTCAGAAAATACCTTCGGAGTGACACAGTCAAGTGGTCCCCCACCTAGGCTGCCCCGCGGGGGGGGGTCCGTGTCCGCCCCAAGGCTGCGTGTGATTCCTCTTGGGGACATTGTAGAGGGGAATGTGGCCAACGCCCTTAGCTCGGGACTTCAGTGGGCCTCGATGGGCTGCTAAGGCTGGGGCAACAGTTCCAAGCCAAAGAGGGGGGACGGGACCAAAGCGCCAAACTCTCAGCGTGGAGTGGATTCGGGCTCATCGCAGCCCTGCAGGACCACAGGACCGGGTGGGTTTCCGACCTGGACCTCTTGCGGAGTAGAAAGCCGCCTCCTTGGCCCTGTCGGTGGCTTCCAACCGCCGACCTCGCCGTGAGAAGGCCCAACGTGTAGCCACTACACTACGGTCCACAGCCCGGGCGGCCCACTCAGGGGCGGTCCGGGAATCGAAGTGTACCTGTGTCCAGTGAACGGACATCAAAAGGCCATTTGCCACCAGGTCCATTCCCATATATGGCGACCTCACGGCGGGGCCGAACTGTGCTGCGGGGGTCGCCAGCTGATTTCTCATACTGGGATCACCAGACCTTTCTTCTGGGGACCCTGCAGTAAGCAGCCAGAGCAGGAGGGAGCCGTTAACCTTGCCACCCCCCCCCAGTGACTGCGGGGAGCCCGTGTAACCGCAGTAAAGGTGCACCCAGGGGGGCTCTCCCAAGGATGTAGAGGCCCAGACGGGCCTGGCTTCTGGGCGTGTTGGGCGCTGCCGCCTTCTCTAGGGTACTTTCCCGCTCCACCATTAAGGTGTGTCCTATGATCTGCAACAACTTGGCCGGCACCCCGCGGATAAGCAGCAGAGCTGGGGGAGGGGGAGTGCGCCGATTCCCTGGGGGTGGGGGGCAGGGGCGGCAGGGCTCCCAGAGGAGGGCTCTGTTGAGTCAACTGCTCTGGTTCCCTGATCTGCTTTCCCTTCCCTCATTCCTGCCCGAGCTTCCTGGCCAACCCCACCCCTCGCTGTTCCCCGGGACTGCGGCCCCGTAAGGAGCTGCTGCCCCCACTCTCCTGTGCGAAATTGGCTGGCTGCAATTTTGGTTTAAATGCGCCCTAGACTTAAGTCCTCTCGCCCCACTAGGGCCTCGACCCTCACGCCCTACTTGCCGACCTGTGGACAGGCTTCCCGAGGAAGCCTTTCCTGGCCTCCCCTGCCCGCTGCCCTTCACCAGGACATCCTAGTGCCTACGTCGGTTTTCCAGGCGCTCCAGGTGGACCAGGCGCACCGAGTCATGGGCATTGCGTGTCCCCGGTGCCACGCCGGGTCCATAGCAAGAGGCCAATAAGTGGGGAGAGGTTAGGAGGCTGAGAATTGGGCGGGCAGGTCGCGCTTTTCAAGTAAAACTCGGCTAAAGGAGACATTCCAAGATGGGAGTCCGCTCCCCCCACCCCGCCGCCGCCCGGAGGAGCCCCAGGGGAGCGGGGCGGAGCCTGTAGCTCGGGTCCGTGCACTTCGCGGGGCCTTGCGCCCCGGTTCAGACACTCCAGGTTCGTGAGTACACGCGCCCATGCACACGCGGGTGTGTGGGACCAGCCTGGCAGTGCAACCTCGAGCGCGGGTGTATCTGGGTCCGGCATTCTGGAGACTCTGCATACACGAATGCAGGGACCCCCCCACCCCGCGCCCCAGATCAATGCACGCTGCTTCTGAGCTGAGCATCTCCGGCCCAAAATGTCGGTGCACACCGCCTGCGAGTGCACACGAGCCTGGGTACACAGGTGTAAGCACAGCCCCAAGATTGCGAAACCACGAAGGTTGCACTCCCGGGCCCTGCACACACAAGGCCTTGCACACCCGGGGAGAGCGCGCAGGCCCATCCCTGCGAACTCCGCCCCGCTCGGACTGAAGGCGCCATTTTCGCCCAGGGCAGCGGAGGGACCCGTAGCCCGCGCCCGGGCTTTGTTGTCCTGGCTTCCGGGCGTCCATCACGCGGAGGCCGCTCGCCAGGACAGCGAGGCGCCCAAGCACGAAATGGCGGTGGGGGCGGGGCGAGGGGCGTGGAGACCAGCTGCCCCGCCCACTCCCGACTCCAGCCCGGGCGCGCCGCCCGCCCCCTTGCGCAGGCGCATGGCGCGGCGCGCGTTCCCGCGTTCTCGCCGGCGCGCGCCGGGACACAAAGGGCTGGAGGGAAAGCCCGGAGCTCGGAGCTCGCCCGCGGAGCGGCTCGCGACCCAAGGTGGCCCGGAGCGGAATGGCGGGGCCGGAGCCGGGCTCGCCGGAAGTCAGCGCCTAGGCGCGGAGGGTGGGGGGCAGAGAGAGGCCGCGGGCGCGCAGTGCGCATGCGCAGGAGCGGCCTGGGCGGCGCGGCGCCTCCATTTTCCCTCGCGCCCCCAAATGGCGGAGTCGGGACTCTTCCCGCCCTGCGGAGGGGCCGGCCCGCCCCCCGCAAAGCCGTCCTTCCGCGCCTTCAGGTCCCGAGCGAGCCGTGACTCCCAGAGTCTTTCGAGGAGGAATAAACCTCCCCCACCCCCGCGATTTCACACAAACTCGCCCAGCTCGTACCTCCCGTTCGGGAAAGAAGATTGCGATGAGGGGTGAGGCCTTGGATTCAAAGCAGTATTTTTTTTCCCCACGAAGGAGACGTTCCTTGAGACCGATAAGGGGAGGAAAACTCCTTTGGAAGCATTAATTTTTGGTCATGAAAATAGTGACACGCTTTCGTGGCAGAGGTAGAGAAAATAGGAACCGTCACAGCCGATTGTCATGGAAGAAGCCGAGCCAGGTGTTCATGAAGGCGCCCTGGTGGCGCAGTGGGTAAAGCGCGGGGCTTAAATGCGAAGATTTACAGCCTTGGGACTGCTCCCTAGAAGGTGGATGAGTCAGCGTCGAATCAGGCGGTGAGCCCTCCTTCACTGCCCTCAGCCCACTCCGACAAATGGTGACTGTAGAATAAAGTAAAGCTGCCCCTGTGGGTTTCCGAGGCTGTAACTATCGTAGAAAGCTTCATCTTGCTTCAGCCAAGTTGCTGGTGGATTCTAACTGCTGACCTTGTAGTTCGCCGCTCAACCTTGTTAGCAGCACTGCGTGGTCAGAGCTCGTGTCTTAATTCTCCTGACCAGGTTCAGATGGAGAAACAAGCGCATGGAGGTTAAGTCCATAAAAGTGCTTGAAAATGGAAAAAACTAGTAAGCCTACCTACCGGAGCCAACCACTGTTTAATAAATCGCCGTGGTTCCTCCCAGTTTTTTTCCTGTGTTTTGGGAGTTTGGGTTCGTGGTTTACATGCTCCTAACTTTTACGATTAACAGGGGTCGGGGTGGATGAGCAACAGGAAGCTCAGCAGGCCCAGTGGAGCCAAGGAATTGCATTCTGTTTCTTCAGGACCTTGCGTCCCCAGAAGCTTCATACTGTTAAGGTGGTGTTGGGGTCTGTGGGTGAGGCAAACGCTTAAAGTGAGAGGTGGGAGCTGTGAATCCATTCACAGGCAACTCATGAGGAAGGCCTGGGGCTCTCCAAAACAGCCAATACGAAAACACCGGGCAGTACATCTAGAAATGGGTCAACTAACAAACTGTGTTGTGTGCGTTTTCACCCCGCACACGGGATGTGATAAAATTACAGCAAACGAAGGGGGGAAATGCTGTGGAGCAGACGTATAAATCATAAGTGGCAAGTGGTTAACTGGTTAGGCGATGGCTGAGGAGCTTTCCAGCCCTGGAATGTTGTGTTACAGCTATTGAGTTGCTCCTGCCTCTCCAGTGACCAACCAAAATGAAATGTAGGGAAAACATCTCTGTGTGTGCACTCCACTAGATGGCAACTGACGACAGGCTCCTGTGACGTGCTGGGGATTGAGAGAAATCGCCTTCTTCCTTCCTGTCACCCCCCTCTCCCAGTCTTGGGATTCTGTATCTTCATAATTGCCTTAATTTAGTTTGCCGAGCTCATTTGAGGAATGCATTTCCGCAGGCCGGAACACAAGGTCGATAGGACGTGCAGGGCTGACTCCTTCTTTACAGACGGAGCTGGCGGGCTGAGGCTTCTGGGTCCTGCCAGGTTCTCTCGCTAGTGACCCAGAGATGCTTTCTCAGAGCTGAGATGTCTGTCTTGAAATGCCAGGAGACAAGCCTTCCTCTCCCATGTGGTTGGGTGCCTTCAAGTCGGGTCTGACTCTTAGGGACAAGGGTGTAGACCCCTGACCTGTCCTCACCACTGTTGTCTGTGTCTGAGCCCTTTCCTGAAGCCACTGTGTCAACATATCTCGCTGAAGGTCTTCCTCTTTTTTTTTTTGCTGACCCTCTGTAGGGACTGCTGACCCTGATCACATGCCCAAAGTACGGGAGATGACCTCTCGCCATCCTCACTGCTAGGAAGTGCTCTGGCCTTATGTCTTCCAAGATAGATTAGTTCGTTTTCAGTATTCCTTACCATCTCCTTTACATCTGCGAATTGTGTTCGTGTTTCTCTTTGTAAGCCTCAGCTTTGATCCAGATGGCCGACTCCCCACACCGGGTGTTACTGTGATCCCTGGGTGCTTCTCTTGCTTGATGAGGGCCTATCTATCGTGACTAGACAAGTACACCCAGCCTACACCTCCCTCCCATTGTTGTGGGTTGAGTCAATTCCACTCACACTGACCCCATGTGACATAGACTACCCCATGCCCAGTGTCCCAGGCTGTAATCTTTAAGGCACAGATCAGCAGATGTTTCTCTCACAGAGCTGCCGGGGGCCCCAAACAGTTCTTCTTTCAGTTTGCAGCTGAGTGCTTCACAGTGGCACCACCGGGCCTCCTGTCCCCCCTGATGAATCGCTTTGATGGACTCAGCTGTTCCTGAGGCGGTCCAACCCCATTTTCAGTGTAGTTGTGTAAAGCGAGCTATCCTTGGATGAGCAGTTGTATTGCAATATCAATTTGGCTTCGTTCTTACCAAGTAGAATCAGCCACCCCGTTTATTCATAAATTCTTCATGACGATGAGGAAGCCCTAATGCACTCTGAATTTGAGAGATGGGAGGAGGAGGAAATGGAGCCCAAACACGCTCTAAGGATGACCCACAGAGATCCTGTCTTCCGGTTCCCTCTGCCACTGAACCCCACGTGCCCAGTAAAAGCACTGAAGTGTTCCTGCGAAAGAACAAAGGGTCCAGCTTCTCTGAAAAGCTTATCGGATTATTGTCTTCCCTGGCATTTGGTAAAAGAAAGATGTTCAGCACTTGATAGCTTGTGGCTTTGCTAAGATCCCCACTCTCTGATTCTGTCCTCTCCCCCAGCTGTCAAGTGTGGGTGCTAGTGTCCCATGATGGGAGGAAAGACAGACGGTCAAGGAGTTCACACTGCTTGGCTCCACAGTCAGTGCTCATGGAAGCAGCTGCCAAGACATCAAAGGACAACACTGGGCAATCGTTAAAGGGCTTAAAAGCAAAGATGTCACTTGAGGACTAAGATGTGCCTGACCCAAGCCATAGCCTCCATCTCCTCATGGTTATACAAAAAAGTCAACAAGGAATCAAGAAGGCCGAAGGAAGCTGGGGCATCTGAGGTATCTGAATTAGGGTGTTGGCAAAGAATATTGAGTAGACCATGGACTGCCGGAAGAACAAACAAATGTGTCTTGGGGGGAGAACAGCCAGAATGCTGCTTGGAAGTGAAGATGGAAGACCTCAGCAGGGGGACCAGTCCCTGGAGAAGGACACCAGGCTGGGTAGAGGTCAGCGGAAAAGACACACACCTCAAAGAGATGGGTTGGCACAGTGGCTGCAAGTGGGCTCGAGTAATAATAAGAATGGTGCAGAAGCAGGCAGTGTTTCATTCCGTTCTTCATGGGGTCACGGTAGGTTGGAAGTCAGGGCCAAATCGCTGGTAGGATATGGGGGAATGATCAGAGATCATGCTTGTAGCATGCCTGAGACATAGTAGGTGCTCAGTAAATAAGTGGTATCGATAGCTTTGGTTGTTACTCTACGTGAAGAAAGGCGGCACAGCATCAAGTAACTGGTTACCATGGGGAACACATGAGTGTAGCCCCTGAAAGCCACCACTGTCCCCACTCCCACCCCGGCATCAACTAGACTGCCCCAGGGAGCCATGTGGCCAGGATGTCAGCAAGTGTCCAGCAGAAACTTTCATCAAGAGAGAATGTTTAAAATAAGTTGAATAGGTAAACCTGTAGAGACAATAACTGGATTGGTAGTTTCCCAGGGTTAGGGCAAGGGTGGTTGGGAGGAAATGAGCTAGTGATAATAAGAAGAAAATGTTCTGAAATTGATTGTGGCAATGACTGCACAACTCTTTTGAATACGATCGCTGTGTTAGTCCGGGTAGACGAGAGAAACAAATTCAGAGACATGTCTAAGAAAGAGCTTTATATACAAGAGCAATTGACTATTGAGAAAACATCCCAGCCCAATACAGATCAAGTCCATAAGTCCGGTATTAGCCCATATGTCCGATTCCAATCTATAAATTCCTCTAATGATACCGAAAGCAGGATGATCACAGGCCAGTGGGTGGAAAGTCTTGTGGATCCAGTGGCCGTGTAAGCATCTCAGAGCTGGCAGGGGTCTCCATGTGGCTTTTCTAGCTCCAAGGCTCTGGCTGCCATCAGCCTCTCCATGTGACTTACCAACTGAAATGTCTCCCAGGGAGTGAGCAAAGAGAAAGAGTGTGTTTCCCCCTCCAAGGAGGAATACAGGAGTTCCCAGAATTCCCCAGGAGGCCATGCCCACACAGAGGCCTCATTGGCTATGACCAGATTGACAGGCTAGACTCCACCCCGTCACTCTTAATCCTCTCCCATTGACACACAATTATAGAGCAACTGCAATAACACCATTGAATTGTATGCTATGTGAGTTAAATGTTACTAAAACTGCTAAATCAGAGGTCCTGAAACTTTTTAAATGGGGGGGAGGGGAGGCAGACCTGTTGGAGGGTCCCTCAGACCTGTTGGAGGGTCGGACTATAGTTTTTTAAAAAACTATGAGCAAATTCCTATGCACACTGCACACATCTTATTTTGAAGTGAAAAAAAAAAGTTGGCAAAAAACACCCAGCGGGCCAGATAAGTGTCCTCGGGGGGCCACATGTGGCCCGCGGGCCACAGTTTGAGGACACCTGTGCTAAATAAACAAATTGGATGTGGCCTGTTCCACAGTCAGCCCTGGCCTCCTGTTGGCTGCTGATTTGAGCATCTCTATTGTCTCTTCCCACAGATGTGGTCAGTCGGATGGATGCCTAGGTATTCCATCTGGAGAAGTCCACATGGGTGTTACTGAAATGAAGGTATTTGCGAAGAAGAAGTCGTCGGTTTTCCAAACTTTTACCAGGCGACCCCCAGCTTCATTTCTTTCACCGTGGCCATATCTTCCAGCTACCATTGTTCCTTCCTCTTGGTTCCCATCTTTTGCATTCCAATCACCGATAATTATCCATGCATCTGATTGCATGTTGGATCAATTTCAGACTGAAGGTAGACCTCTGTCATTGGCTTTAGTGGCGACAGCAATGGACTGTAACCCCGTCCCTGCCACAGTGGGCTCTCGGAACAGCAAGCGTGGGATAGCACAGGACCCCGTGTGGCTCCCTTCTGCGGGCCATTGGAGGGCTCTCAGCGGGAATCCACTTGACGGTCCTGACAGCAGCAGCACATAAATGTAAAAAATGAATTAAATTTCAATAGCGAATCCATGAACTGGATTCCCTTGTACTCCTATAAACATCATCCCATCACAGACAGCGTTGTGCTTCAAGACAGATCTTGAAATGTCCATGCTGAGGGTGAATGCGGCATTGTTCTTATTAAATTTGTCCATTCCCGGCATCGTAAACCTTATGATTATCTGATTCAGCATGGCCCACACCAGGCCATGTCAGCTCCCTTGGATATTGCTTTTTGTGTATTCCATTTCATTCTTGACAACTTCCAATTTTCCTAGCTGCAGACTGATCACATTCCATGTTCCTATGATTCCTGGATGTTTGCAGCCTTTCTTCTCATTTCGAGTGTGCCCCCCGAGCACGGGAAGGTCCCGAAGGCTTTCCTCCACCCATGGCACGATGGTCCACTCAGCTGTAAGAAGGCCGCTCTTCCTCAGCTGTAGTGAGTGCCTTCCCCGAGGGGCGCATCTTCCAGCACTGCATCTGGAATCAGTTCTGCCGCTGTGCGCCAAGAAGTTCAGGATCTTGGAGCAAGGAGGATGAGAGTTCATCTCATACCCTTTGTACATGTGGTCAGGAGGGACCTGTCCCCGGCAAACAGAGGGTTGGTGAGGATGAAGAGGCCACTCAGCCCGGGGCAGGAGCACAGTGGTTCTAGCAGTGGGGCTGAAATAGAACAACCGTTGTGAGGACCGGGCCGCGTGTCCTTCTGCTGTGCGCAAGGTTGCTATGAGTCGGAACCAACCCAAAAGCACCAAACATCCACTCATGAGCAGTCACTCCCTATCCTCCCCCACACACACACCCCTGCCCCTCCCCACCCCTACCCTCTACTCTCAGCTCCTGGCAGCTCCTAATCTGCTTTCTGTCTCTAGGTTTCCTGTTCTGCCTGTTTCCTATAAATGGACTCATACGATCTACAGCCTTTCCTTCCTTCCTTCCTTCCTTTCCATCCATCCATCCATCCATCCATCCATCCATCCATCCATCCATCCATCCATCCATCCATCCACCTGACTTCTGTCCCTCAGCACAGCACTTTGAAGTCCATCCATGTTGTAGCACGTCGTAGGCACTCCATTCCTTCTTGTGACAGAGGATGGACCTCAGAAGACTAGGGCAAAGGCCCCCGTGGTGACAGGAAGCAGGCAGCGGTGGGCTCACGCTGGCTGGATTCTCTCTCGTGCCAGCTGCATGGCCTTGGACAGATCCCTTCCTTTCTCTGTGCCTCACTTTCCTTGTCTGAAAAATGAGGGTCATAATGGAAGCCGTCACCGTGTTGATACCTGAAGTGAGTTATACGTGTTGGGGAAAGCTTGGGCATCAGTGCCCTGCTGTCACCGTGGAGAGGGGTAAGAAGGAGAGGCGGGGCATCTGCGAAGTCCTTACTTGTGGCTCGTGGTGGTCAGTGCCCCTGCTGTGGCGTAAATGCTGACTCCCGATGACTCGCTGGTGCAGAGTCGAGTGCTCCACGGAGCATGCTTGCTTTTTCTTTCTTAAACAACAACAAAGTAATTGGCATACTGTTCACATACCGTACAAGTCAATAGTTGAGGCATCTTAAGAAGAGTTGTACAAGCATCATCACAAGCCAGTCCAGAACGTTTTCTTCTTTCTTGGACTTACGGTCATTAGCTCCCCTCCCCTGCCCCTCTCTGCCCCCCTGCAGCCCCTTCTCCACACCAAGGAACCATGAATCCAGCTACCATCTCTATAGGGTTTCCTATCCAGGATTTCATACACAGAAAAACATACCCCCAACAAAAACAAGCTAGCAGTAACGGAGCAAGGCCTCAGTAGGAAAGAAGCACCACAGGGACTTGCAGGGTGTGACCTTTCACAGGCGATGGCCAGGCCTTTCTTCCCACCCGCCTCCCTTTCGGATGGTAGCCAAGCATAACCTTCAGGTTGATTCTGACTCACGGCCAGTCCCCCTCCCCCGCCCCCATGTGCCAGAAAGAACTGTGCCCACGGGGTTTTCTCAATGGCTGGGTTTGGGGATAGAGATTACCGGGCCTTTCTCCCAGGTCTTTCTGGGGAAACCAAACACTGCCAACCTTTTGGTTATTTAAGTCCAATTCTAGACATCTATTCAACCTATTTAAGTCCTTTATTCTAGAATCTTCCAAATGGTGTGTGTGTGGTCAGGCTCACCACCGAATAAAGCTGAACGTACAGCCAGGTCTGACTGACCATGAGAGCGAATGAATGGCAATCAGTCTTCTCCGCTTCTCTGAGGCATTTGGACTTGGCACTCCTCCGGGTTTCTAACAAGGTCATGAGTGGTGATGAACCAGGGTCTTTTCACCAGATACTTGTATGGTTCCATACTTTGAGAACATATGCTTAATTTTAAAAAATTGTTTCCCCTCATGGACATTTCCAACACGGGGGGGAAAAGGTAGTGCAGGAATTAAGCCTCCAGCGATTTCCCTCTATCCAAAATTGAGGGTTGGGAATAAAGTGGTCATTAAACAGGGTATTAGAGAGACGACTGTGGGAGATCGAAATGATAAACCTGACGCGAACGGTTAAAGCCTTGTCTGGTGATTCCCCCTCTGAGACACTTTGGGCCTGATCTAGTGTTCAAGGTTTTCTCTCTGTGTGTGTGTGTGTGTGTGTGTTGCCTCATCTTGGAGTTTATCTCTGATGTATTGTGTCATTGTGGGTAGCACTCTTGAGTTTTTACTATGTTTCTCTTGAGTTTTTACTATGTTTTTCAGCGTATGAAACCCAGGACTGATGAACCTGGAGAGACAGCAGGTACAATAAGGGTTCCTGGGGGGTGCGATTGGGGGTGGGGAGAGTAAAGGGGAGTTGATAGCAAGGCGTTCAAGAAGGAGGAGAATGTTTCGACACTGACTGGTCGCCGTAGTACAAGACCGCTTGGTGTGACTGAACTATGGAATGGTATGACACGGTCAGAGCTCCCCGTAAAATGGCTTTGAAAAACAAGAAACACAAGGTAGAGAGAGGAGTATTATTTGCTGTTGTACAGGGATGGAGGAACCAGGAAGCAAGGGCTTGCTTGTGCTTACCAATCTAGTGGACAGTTTCACATGTCCATCTCGGATGGGGTGACACGGCCCACCATAGATTAGTACACACTTGGCTCCTTGCTGATTGGGTGACGCTATCCCTGTCACCCTACGGCCATCACCTTATAGGACAGAGTGGAACTGCCCCTGTGGGTTTCCAAGGCTGTAAATCCTTCTGGGAGTAGACAGTCTCATTTTTCTCCCAAGGTGTGGCTGGTGGGTTCGAACTGCTGACCTTGAAGTTAGCATCCCACCTCGTAACCCAGTGTGCAGCTCTGGCCCCTCTGTTCCTGGTAGGGACTGTAACTGTCTGCAGGTGCTGAGGGGCTGGGAGAGAGGCAGAGGCGGGCCAGTCCCCGTCCCCCCCCCCCCCAAGCTGCGTCTTTGATGTGGTGAAGAAAATATGGAGTGTTCACTGCAGGTTAGGATTAGAAAGTAAATACAAGCCTGCCCGTGCTTACCTTGCTTACTGGGTAATTCAGCCCTGCCTACCGCCTCTCTTCAACGTTCATTGCGATTTCCCATGCTCAACAGACCGCCTTTGTTCCCCAGGTGGAGTGGGAGGCGCGCCCAGTAGGTGGGGACCATCTAGCAGGGCCTGGGGAAACTGGTTTTATGGGCTCCTTGAGAAATGCAAGTTTGAGGAGGCAGGCAGGCAGGCGGGAGGGCAGGCGGGCTGTGCTCTGGGGACTTGGCACCCTGAATGTGAAGTCCCTGCCATCTAGGCTGTTGGGATATTACCTGTCGGGAGTGAGGGATGTGCAGCCTTGACCGAAACTCCAGCTCCGGAAACTTTCTGGCAGCCACTCTCTCAAAGGATGCGACCCGTGGGGCAACCAGGGGGAGGAAGAGCAGGAGAAGGGGGGCTCAGAGGGGGACTTGGGTGGATGACTCCAGACCACCCTCCCCAGTCAGGCCCTGGGGGCCCTGGTTAGCAAGGCAGAGTCCAGGCCCCTCCATGGGTGGGCAATCCAGCCCCAGCCCCCCCCCCTAACTGCAAGGTCAGCGGGACGAGCCTACCTAGAGCTGCTGCAAATTGAAGGCCTGAAGACCTGCTCCCTAAGGTCGCCCTGAGGCAGAGCCGGCTCCTCCCACTGGCGATGAACAACATACTCCAAGGTGGGCAAGGTGGGAGATGCTGGGATCCCAGCATCACCTGGTCCAGCCTTCAACTCCCAACTGCCCCTCCCCCCATGCTATAGTTTATTGTGCCAGCCTGGCCGATAAATACAAGTAGGATTAACTGAAGGGCAGAGGGATAAATGGCTCGGTGAGCCTCGCCTTGGTTGTTCTGTGCCTCAGTTTAAAGGGGTACACTACCTGTGGGATGCCTAGCCTGTGGACTGTGTCGCTGTAAGTTGAGGTTCCTTTAAGCCCACACGATTGAAATGTTCATCTCTGGAGCTGGGGATCTGCCTTGCTGTTTGCTGCCTGGAGATATATAGCCCAGCTCTCTCTACAGAAGGGGACTGGCAACTGGCGGCTCTCTAGCCTTAAAGGACTACTAGTGTCTCACTGCTTTATAATTTAACTGTTAATTTCTTGTATTATCTATCTGTATATAACTTAATGGTTCATTTCTTGTATTATATATCTATCTTTATAAATATATTTATATATAATTACTAGCAATCTGGTTTGTCTCTCTAGAGAACCCTGTCTAACACACCCCACAATCAAAACTGAAATCATAAAGAAACAACCAAACTATGGTCATGGAGTCCATGCTGACTCCTGGCCACCTTGTAGGGCAGAGTAGAATGGCCCCTGGGGAATCCTTTCTCTGATTCATGACTGCTCTTCCTGGAGAGTCCTGCAGGCTCGAAGGCCTGGGAGGAGACCAGGAAATACACAGGTAAGATACCTGCTGAGGGCAGGAGCCAAGACCCAGCTGGCCTTGTCCTCCCTCACCCCGCACCAGGGCTCCACATCCCATGCTTGCTCAGTACAAGCTGACCGGTTTCAGGAATATTCTCTGCAGCGTTTCACACAGTGGGGCAGAGAATAAATACTGACTTGTGACCCAGGAACCGATTAATCCAGAATCCCAGGAACCACCTCCTGGTCAAATCCACCTGAGGATTTTTAAAATCCACGCACATGAGATGTTCTAGATCTGAGATGCGGTTCAGGTAGGGTGGTGATATAATTCGGTGTCCTCACTGGGGATCCTCGTCATGTGTGAGTCTGTAGGAAGACTGCTCAGAGGACAGGTGCTCCTTAGAAGCCAGGACGTGAGGCTTCCCCTCATGTGCTCTGCGCGCGGTCAGGAGACGGTCCCTGGAGAGGAACATCATGCTGGCAAAGTAGCGGGGCAGCGAGGAGAGAAAGACCTTGACAGATGGGTGGACACAGTGGCTGCCTCAATGGGCTCAAACTTAGGAAGACTTGTTGAGGGTGCTTTGTTCTGTTGCCGGGGGTTGTTCCAGGTGGGGACGAGCTCATCGGCACCCAACAACATAAAAGCCACTGCTGTGGAGTCCATTCTAACTCGTAGTGCCCCTGTAGGATAGAGCAAGACTGCCCCAGAGGGCTTCCGAGGCTGTAAATCTTCCTGGAATTAGACCACCTCATCTTTCTCCCCAGAAGCTCCTAAGGCAGCGGCTCTCAACCTGTGGGCTGGGACTCTCCTGATTCACAGCAGTAGCAACATTGCAGTGAGGAAGTAGCAGCGGACATAATGTTATGGTTGGGGCCACCACATGAGGAACTGTATTAGAGGGTCGCAGCAGGAGGAAGGCTGAGAACCACTGCCTTAGAGGGTTTGCACCGCCAACCTTTCAGAGAGCGCCTGATGGCTCAATCACTGTCCCACCAGGGTTCTCAGAACCCTCACTGGGGGCAACTCCCGCTGGACCAGAGCCACTTTATGAGAGGCAACAGTGGGCCTCCTAGGGCCTTCTAACTTCCCAAGACTAACAGTGGGGCCTCCGCAGTCGTGAGGTGGACTGGGCCACGTGGGAGGGGAGATGGAGAAACCCGGACAGAGTCATCAATGCCAGCTGTACCCCTTCTCTTTATCCCTGTTGGGCCTGGAGCCACTGGGTGGAGCATTTATATGGGCCAACTCCAGACTGGCTTTCCATTAGCAAGCACCCAGACCAAACCTAAACCTCCCCCAGGCCTTCCCTGCTGCTCCTGAACTTTCTAGGTCACGGATGTTAAATGGCAGGCAGGGCGGTCTGGACACCCCTCCTTTTTCCCCACCGAGGATGCTCGTCCCACCTGCCAGGCCTCAGAGCTGCATCCTGGGCTGAAGGATGCTCGGGGCAGTTGAGCCTGGGTGGACCTTTCGTTGAACTTCATCCCTCCTTCCAGTAAGTGGGAGAAGGGCTTTCTGCTTCAGGAACGTTAGTCTCAGAAACCCACAGGGGCAGTTTGGCATTGACAGCGGTAGAGGTAGTGGCTGGGCCTTCAGTACCCGTGGGAATCGCAGGGGCTTTCGTGTCAGATCACAGCGGCAAGTACCTTGAATACTGCTTACGTGCAAACCACGCAGCCCTGTAGGCCCACCCAGGAGCCTCGATGGTACACAGTCTGCACTTGGTAACGGGCCCAAAGGTGTCCATAAAGCTCGTTGTTGGGTTCTTGCGTGCTGTGGGGTCGGTTCCACTCAGTGACCTGTGACGGGGTCCACCTCCCCAGGCGGTTTGCCAGGTCTTTCCTAACGTGGAGCCCCTGGGCGGGTTCACGCCACCAGCCTATTGCTTGGCAGCTGAGTGCTTAACGGCTGTGCCACCAGGTTACAGCCAAGAACACCTCGTGGAGCCGTTCTGCTAGTAACACATGGGGGATCCATGACCCAGGTGGGGGCAGGGGGTGGGGGTGGGGCAGGGATGGGGTAGAGGGGCTCCACAGCAGCTAGCCACACCTTATTCTCTGTCTCAAAAGCCTCACATCATGGGATCGATGCCGACTCCTCAGGACCCTGAGGACAGGGAGGAAGGGTCCTGTGAGTGTCCTATACTATAAATCATTTTATTTAATCAGTTATCATGCAACTCGTATCACAATCCATACATCCATCCATGTGTCAAGCACACTGGTACATTTGTTGCCATCATCATTCTCAAAACAGTTTCTACTTGAGCCCTTGGTATCAGCTCCTCATTTTTACCTCTCCCTCACAAACCCTTGATAATTTATAAATTATTATTATTTTCTTATGTCTTACACTGTCCGACGTCTCCCTTCACCTACTTTTCTGTTGTCTGTCCCCAGGGTAGATCCTTGTGATCTGCTCCACCTTCCCTCCACCCTCCTGGTATCGCCACTCTCATCACTGGTCGTGAGGGGTTCATCTGTCCTGGATTCCCTGTGTTTCCAGTTCCTATCTGTACCAGTGTACATGCTCTGGTCTAGCCAGATTTATAAGGTAGAATTGGGATCATGATAGTTGGGGGGGGAAGCATTAAAGAATAGAGGAAAGCTGTATGTTTCATCGGTGCTACACTGCACCTTGGCTGGCTCATCTCTTCCTTGTGACCCTTCTGTAAGGGGATGTCCAGTTGCCTACAGATGGACTTTGGGTCTCCACTCCGCACCCCCCTTCATTCACAATGACTTGAGTTTTTGTTCTTTGATGCCTGATACCTGATCCCTTCGACATCTCATGATCGCACAGGATGGTGTGCTTCTTCCATGTGGGCTTTGTTGCTTCTAAGCTAGATGGCCACTTGTTTATCTTCAAGTCTTTAAGACCCCACTGTATCTTTTGATAGCCGGGCACCATCACCTTTCTTCACCGCATTTGCTTATGCACCCATTTGTCTTCAGTGATCGTGTCGGGAAGGTGAGAATCATGGAATGCCAGTGTAACAGAACAGTGTTCTTGCATTGAGGGAGTACTTGAGTGGAGACCCAATATCCATGTGCTACCTTAATACTAAACCTATAAATATATGTCCCTCTCCCTAAGCTGTAGCCTCAGTGCTGTCCTCTGAAGTGAATTCTTCTGGGGTGCACTGTCACTCTGTACAGGAGTAGAAAGCTTCATCGTTCTCCCTGGGAGCAGCTGTTGGTTTTGAGCAACACCATAACCACTACACCACCGAGGCTCCTAGATCTAATTACTAATACATTAATAAAGAATTACCTATCGAAAAATGGTGCTTCTATTTCAATATGGTTTCTTCTCCCCCTGCCATCCGTGTATTTTATTTTATGCTTTAAACACTCCACTCTGAGATGGCCTGTGGGCTCACCAGTCTCTGGAGGGGCCTGGGGCATAGAAAGATCACCAAGCCTTACCCCTCCAGGCACCCTGGGGCTCTTCCCTCCCTCCAGCTCCCAGGCCAGCCACTGAGGGTGGCCACACGCTGCCGTCTGCAGGGGCTGATCCTCAAGGCTGATTGGTGGCTGTGGCTGGATGCTTGCTGCGTTTCTCTCAGGCATGAGGAGGTACGCGCAGATTCTGATCCGTGACCAGGGGCCCACGTGTGTTCATGACACCACCAGGGGCTGCGTGGGTGCAGACCACACCACGGGACACGGAGAGGGGGTGCCACTGGGGCAGGGACAAAGCGAAGCCCCCGGTGACCCTCAACACCCCCCCCCTTGCCATCTGCTGGCCAGGCCCTTCCTCCTGCAGCCTGGGTAATAAGGGCTTCTTCCTGTTTCCACTTTTCAGTCTCACAGCAGGCCGCCCGGTGAGTCCACGCCCCTTCCTTAGACACTGCTCCGGAGGGGGAGAGCGGGGCTGGGTCTTTAGATAAGTGCACCGAGCCAAGCCCTTCCCTTGGTTACAACTGGCTTGGTGTTGGCAACTCCGCCAGCGCCACCAAAATCCCTTCTGTACCATTTCTGTGCTCCAGCGTTCAATAAAACATTCTTCGTAACTGGTTATAACAACAAAGCCTTTTCCATAAGCCCAGCTTCCATGATCAATAACTGACGAAGCTAAAACCCTTATGTTAGCTTACATTTTGAACCTTCCAGTGTAAGGTTGCTACGCGCTAGGAGAGAGGAGCGCTGGGGCCTAGTGGTGAGGGCTCGGGCAGCTGGCTGTGAACCACCAGCTGCTGCTTCTACCCGTGTAGGATTGACAGTCTCAGAATTGACAAAATGCCAATTAAGATGCTTTTCTACACGACTAAACACACAACATTCCTCTAGCTCTTTAATTGCTTCCCCCATCCCCCATTATCATGACCCCAATTCTACCTTACAAATCCGGCTACACCAGAGCACACACACTGGTACAGATAAGAGCTCTCAACACACAGAATCCAGGGCAGATAAACCCCTCTCAGGGAAAGCAGTGGGAGTGGGGTGGGAGAGGGGGAACCGATCACAATGACCGATGTATAACACCCCCCCTTCCACCCAGGGTGATGAACAGCAGAAACATGGGTGAAGGGAGACACAGATGGTGTAAAATATGAAAATTTTAATCATTTCTAATTGATCAAGGGGTCACAAGGGTGGGAGGGTGGGTGAGGGAGGAAAAATAGGAGGAGCTGATACCAAGGTCTCAAGTGAAAAGAAAAATGTTTTGAAAAGGATGATGGCAACATATGTACAGATGTGCTTGACACAATGGGTGTATGTATCATGATAAGAGCTGTAAGAGCCCCCAATAAAATGATTGAAAAGAAAAAAGGAGAGAAAGAAAGGTATTTTTCTACACGCTGGGTGCCCTCACTTGTCTCTGCCCAAGAATTTGCAAGATGGCACCTGGCCAACTGACTGGGAGAGATTCACGTGTGCTCCCATTTCAAAGACCGGTCACCCTACAGGACGTGGAAATCATCGAAATTAATATCACACGCAAGAACAACGTTGCTCGAAGTGACTCAGATGGCTGCAGCACACGGTCAGGAAGCTGTCGTAAATCCAAACGGGACTCAGTAGAGGGCACAGACCAAGCCGCACATCGGGAAAGAATATTTAGTAGTCATACATCAAATAAAGGGCTAACTTCAAAAAGCTGTAGAAAACTACAACACTTCAACGAGAAAAAGACAAACAACCCAATCCAAAACTGGGCGCAAGACAAGAACAGACGGTTTGCAAAGACGACGTCCAGGCGCCAACACCCATAGGAAGAAATGCCCGGGTTCATTAGCAGTAAGAGAGAGATCCACTAACATAACACCGGGAGACCCCCTCACACCGACACTCTCAGCAAAAGAGAAAGAAGGCTGGACAGGTGTGGAAAGATTGCTCACGCTTTGCTGGTGGGGCTGTAGAACTGTACAGCCGCCGTGGAAATCCGTGTGGAGCTTCCTTAAACAGATGCAAACACAATTACCCCAGGACCCTGCAGCCCCTCTCCTGGGTGGTGCTGGTGTCAGGTCTACACCGCAGAAGGAAACACTGCTCGGTCTTGCACCATCCTCACCATTGTTACGGGTGAGGGCACAGACCTTAAAGAATTAACGAACACAGCACGCACCGACATAGGCACGCCTGTGACAGTGGAATGTGACACAGCCATAAAAGCACGGTGACCCTCAAACACCGCAAGACACGGACAAACGAGAGAGCCTCCTGCTCGGTCAGGGTAGTCCAGTATCGCAAGAATCATATCGTAGAGTCAATCCTGTAAAATATCTAATGGGACCATGATCATAAGGAAAAACAGAAAAAGAAAAATGGTTTTCATATCAAAGGATAAGGCTTTGAAGACGAGGCGGGGGCCAGTGATGAGGCCTGGGACAGGGTAAGGGGAGGGACAAGAAATTATGAGGGCTGGAGTGGGGGGGAAGAACCACATTGATCGCAGGATGTCACAGGGTACTGTCGCCAATTTGATTTGATCAGATGGGTTATGCAATCACATAGACTATGATCTTCTTTAAAAACCAAAATAAATACCATATATACTCGAGTGTAAGCTGACCCAAAGGTATCAGGCATCGTCAGAACAAAAAGTCATATCATTGTGAATGAGGGGGAGTGCAGAGTGGAGACCCAAAGCCCATCTGTGGGCAACTGGACATCCCCTTACGGAAGGGTCTCTGGGAGGAGATGAGCCAGTCAGGGTGCAGGGTAGCAACAATGAAACATACAACTTTCCTCTAGTTCTTTAATGCTTCCTCCCCTCCCACTCCACTATCATGATCCCAACTCTACCTTACAAATCTGGCTAGACCAGAGCATGTACAATGGTGCAGATAGGAACTGGAAGCACAGGGAATCCAGGGCGGATGATCCCTTCAGGACTAGTGATGAGAGTGGAGACACCAGGAGAGTGGAAGGAGGGTGGGGTGGAACAACAGAGTGGCACAACTTTCTCCCTCAGGGCAGCTGCAGGTTTGAACTGCCCACCTTTCGCTTAGCAGCCACCTGCTTCACCACGACATGCTGTCCTGAAACATGAATGAGGATTGGTGGATTGTCCTGTGTCTGCTCTTCAAATCCTCTCACATTACAGTTCTTCCAAAAGATCACCTCTCCAGGAGGGGAGCATGGCCTCACTCTGGGGTGAGCTGCAGTGCTTGGGGGTGGGCATAGAGGTGGGGGTGGGACAAGAACAACAAGAACAGACGGTGGTGGAGGTGGAGGTGGTGGTGGTGGTGATGGTCAATATAGTGGAGGTGAGGGTGATGGTGGAGATGGTGGTGAAGGAGGTGGTGGAGGTGGAGATGGTGGTGGTGGTGGTGGAGGTGAGGGTGGATGTGGTGGAGGTGAGGGTGGTGGGGGAGATGGTGGAGGAAGTGGTGGTGGTGGAGGTGGAGGTGGAGATGGTGGTGGAGGTGGTGGTGGTGGTGATGGTGGATGTGTTGGAGGTGAGGGTGGATGTAGTGGAGGTGAGGGTGGTGGTGGAGATGGTGGAGGAAGTGGTGGTGGTGGCTGGTGTGGTGCTGGTGATGATGGTGTCTGTCGAGTTGATTTGGATACACAGGGACCCCACTGGGCTGGTGGCCCAGTGGAATTCTCCTTGGGGCCAGGGGCTGCAATCTTAAGAAAGGGCAATTCTGGAGCCCACCAGCCTCCTCGGAGGGAGGGTGATGTGGGAATAGGGAATTCCACCTTTAGAAACCCCAGGGGCAGTTCTACTCGGTCCCCCACACCCTCCACCCCCCACCCCCGTCCGCAGGCCTCGGAATGGAGGGGCCGTGGGCTTGCTCTTCCCCAAAGCAGATCACCATGCCGGTCCACTGAGAAGCCTCTCAAGTGAGTTCAAACTGCGAAACTTTTGGTTAGCAGCCCAGCGCTTTACAAGCCTTTGAGGACAGAAATAGAAAGTCTAAATTTAAACTTTGGAGGTTGGGGGGAATGGGGAACACTCATTCCTAGGCGGTCCCTCTCCCAGAGGACAGCTCAGCCTGCCACACAGCACACACACACACGCACCACACACCCCCTTCTCCTCCTCCTCGTACCCCACCCAGAGTGGAAACCGTTTTGCTCCTGGCTGTGGAGAGCTGAGCTGGTTTCTCTCTCTCTCTCTCTCTGTCTCTGTCTCTGTCTCTCTCTCTCTCACACACACATCCCTCTCCTCCTCCTCGTACCCCACCCAGAGTGGAAACGGGTTTGCTCCTGGCTGTGGAGAGCTGAGCTGGTTTCTCTCTCTCTGTCTCTCTCTCTCTCACACACACACACACACACACACACACACACACACACACACGCACACACACACACACATCCCTCTCCTCCTCCTCGTACCCCACCCAGAGTGGAAACGGTTTCGCTCCTGGCTGTGGAGAGCTGGTTTCCTCCCACGGAAACAACACCTCACTGGCCGCTGCCCCTGGAATTTCCCTGCCAAGCCTCCAGCCACCAGCTGCTCCACTCCGGGTGGGGACACGCCCCGAGCCTGTCACACCCAGAGACAGCGAGAAACAGTAAACAGAAACAGAAACACCATGCTGGGGAACCGCCCAGGCGGCCCAGAGCCATCTCCTCAGACTTTCTTCCACCTTGTGAGGAGCCCAGCTCCGCTTGTCAGACACTCACGTGCCCGCAGGTCCACCCTGGCCCAAGGAGACCGGGAGTGAGGAGTAGCCCTGGGCTGTCATCTTTATGGAAGTTGATCCCCGTCTCTAACGCAGAGGCACTGGTGGGTTTAAACCACTAACCCTTTTGTTAGCAACCAAACTCTCAAGCTTGTGCCCCTCCCCAAATCCACAACCACCCGCAGGACAGAGTAGAAACGAAAAACCAAACGCACTGCCATCGCAGGACAGGGCAGAACGGCCCCGGGTTTCCGAGACGGCAGTAGAGAGATCCCCTCTCTCCCTCGCTCTCCAACAGCGGACCAGTATCCTCCTCTTTCGGTGTCAGGTGGGGTCACATGTCACCTTTTGGTGAGCAGCGGAGTCCTTTGCTCCTGTGCCACCAAACCCACGGCCCATCCAGGCGACTCCCAGGCATCGTGACCTATAGGCAGAGTAGAACGGCTCCGGGGACTTCTGAGGAGGCGGTGAGTCTTACAGGCGGACGGTCGCGTCTTTCTCCTGCGGTGGCTTGGACCCACTGACCCTGGCTTAGCCTGCTGTGCGACCAGCGATCCTTAAATCGTCGGTGTTTGGGGTTCAGAAGGACCCCGCATCTCAAGTATAATTTGAGGAGCACATGTTCGCTCTTCAGTGGTTCAAAGACAAAAAGACCCATCGTCAGGATGAGGGAAGCCATCAGGGCGCCTGGGGATTTGCAGCCAGGAAGCCAGTGAAGGAAGGCGCGGAGCGAAGGGAACGGTCACAAACTCATGATTGGGGACAGATCTCTGTGTCACAGTCACAGGTGGGACGACGGAATCAGGACCAGGATTGGGACCCGTCCATTATGTTAGAATCACTTACAAGATTGGCGGAGGGCCTTCCGTCAAGGTAGCCAGGGCACTCCTGATAGGACATGTCTCGTGACTATGCAACCCCAGTTCTGTCCACTGAGGCTATACCCAAGCAAGCCCCTCAGGGAGGGCCTGGAGGGAATCCGCTTCCCTAGGCATTGCCCAAGGGCCAGACTCTCCCCATCCCTCGGGAATGGTCAGAAGGGATTAGTCAGTGGAAGTTGGATCCCCCTGACTCTTCAAAGGGATTTGGGGCTTTCCCCAAAGCCTTCTGCTAACGTGGAGGTGCTCGGAATGTAAACTCTGATACATAAGGTAGATTTTAAAACATCAACGGAGAGTAGAACATCGAAGGCCTCCCCTAGAGGTTTCTTATCACATCGAAACGATTGCTTTCATTGCCCCCGATCATTTTTAAAAATTCTTTTCAGAACCAGCATGATGCTCACACAGTCAGTGTTCTACCTGCAAGCATTCCGTCTTCCCGTACAGTGGCCTCTCTGTCCTTGACACTGAGGCTGTGAGCTGATTCCACATATCAAATCCAGAAGATGCCCAAGAGGATGGTGAACAGCGTTGGGCCAGTGCCCAGACTCCTGCCAGTGGCCCCGGGCCCCAGCGGGTCTCCAGTTTTCCATCTCAGCCACACCATTCCTGTCAGTCGCCCGGAGTCCATCTGGGTGGGGAGAGAGTGCCTCCTGCTTGCAGACTGCAGGCCAGTCAAGGCTGGAGCTCTCAGCGGCTGACCGCCCACCACAGTCTTCGGAGTTGCTTCTGGTTGCTTTCAAAGGGGCAGCCTTTCTGCAACTAGTCCAGCACCTGACTGTTGGTGCTGCCCAAGGACATTGTGGCAATCTTGTTGTGGCTGCTGGGTCGGTCTGACTCATAGCCATCCTGCATACGACAGAACAAAACACCGCCGGCCCGGCACCAGCCTCACAGTCGTTCTTATGTCTGAGCCCGTTGTTGCAGCCACCGTGGCACTCTGTGGTGTGCAGGGGCTTCCCCTTTTTCGCTGCCCCTCCACTGTACCAAGCATGATGTCCTTCTCCAGGCACTGGTCTCTCCTGACAACATGTCTGTGTGAGTCCAGGTAACCTAGAGAAACAAATCCAGGGAGACTCGCATGTGTAAGAGAGAGCTTTGTATCAAAAGAGCAGTTGTACATTGTGAAAACATCCCAGCCCAGTCCAGATCAAGTCCATAAGTCCATATATCACTACTAGTCCATGAATTCCCCTTTAGATTCACGCAGCCATGCAGGAAGATCACAGGCCGGTGGGCGGGACGTCTTGTGGATCCAGTGGCAGTGGAAGCATCTCAGTGCTGGCGTGGGTCTCTACGTGGCTCCTTCTGTTCCGGGTCTCTGGCTGCATCAGTGTGACTCCATGTAGCTTGTCAGGAGGAAGACGAAGCAGAGACAGAGTCTCCAACCTTCTGGGAGGAAGACAGGAGTTCCCAGAATCCTCAGGAGAGGGCCATGCCCACAGGGAGGCCTCAATGGCTATGGCCTAATTGACAGGCTAGATTCCACCCCTTCACAAGTTGACAGGAGATGATGTAACTGCCACAATGTCCAAGGTGTTTGTGAGGCCGAGTCCTGCCATTCCCATATTTAAGGAGATGGGTCCTGTTTTTAAAAAAACAACTAAAACTAAATGAACCCCCTGTCGTGCTTGATTCTGACGCTGTGGAGTAGAACTCTGTGCTGTCGGATTTTCTTGGCTGTAATCTTTATGGAAGCAGGTTGCCTGGCCTCTTCCCTGCGGCTGCCAGATGGGGTCAAGTCACCACCCTTCAGGTTAGCAGCCATTTGCAAAGTGCTTGTGATACCCTGGGGCTTTTTAGGGTCCTGCTAAAACTTTAGAACCAACCTAACACTGGGACACAAGGTCCAGGCACCACTGCTTGGCAGAAACGCCCAGTCTGGGGGATCCCACCGCATGCCCCCATGCTTTGTGCATGCCTCCAGTAGGGCAGAGGCAGCCATGGGGGAGCCGACTTGATCTCGTGGGGAGAGTCAATCACTGCTGGCTCTCCCCAGACTCTAGAAATATAGCTTTTTCTCTAGAGACCCTCAGGGTCCCCAGGCACTGGGGCACACAGGGCTGGCAGGACGCAGGGAGGAGACCTACACAGGGATTGGCTGCAGAAGGCAGACTCCCTGGCCCTGCAAATCCTCCACCCATGGGAAACTGTATAACTGAAGAGACCACCCTCCTATAACCCCAAAATGCTTATGCAGACTTAACATAGTGTCAGAGTAGCCCCCGACTCCTACTCACCCCTCGCGCACACATCCTCCGTTGGACAAAGCCTTGACTTCTTACCTCCTTGTGTTTCCTCTCGGGAAACCATCGGACTGTCCATTGTCAGCCAGGGAGCGACCAGGCTATTTTTGTCCCTCTGAGTCTCAGCCACAGAGGATTCTTTTGAAATGTCGGGATCCAGTAACAAAGAGTCCCCCCTTTCACCACCACGGCTCCCTGAAAACACTGTCGGAACTTAGGGGAACAGGGTTTTTTACTCACAAACTGATTTCATTTTTTCAACCTTGGGGGTCAGAGCAAAGCAGGTTGACCAGCCTTTCCCTGATTCATTTCTAACCCAACCACCACTTCCACTTCAGAAGCTCAGGCGTGGGCGGTGCCCTGGTGGCACAGTGGGCTGAGCATGGGGCTGCAGCTGCTCCGTGGGAGGACGAGGTGCAATCTGCTGTGTAGCCATGGCAGCCTTGGGAATGCCATGGGGCAGTTCTGCCCGGCCTCTAGGGTAGCTCAAGTTGGATTGGACCCCGTGCCGCTCGTACTTTGAGGATGCCCATTCCTGTTGGACAGTCAAGTGAGGACTAGGTCTCAGCCTGGCTCCCACAGTCCAGGCTTCCTCTGGATTTAGGGTGTGGGCGGGATTCCTGTCCAGTGGAGAGAGTGTCCATGGCTGCGTCTAAGCACGGGCACAGGTGTCCTAGGAAGGCCCAGCTGTGTAGTGCCCATGGTCTGGTCAGGATGGTTCAGACCCTGCCTTACAGATTAGGAAACCTGGTCTACCCTGTCCAGACAGCGCTCTCCCCAACCCCAGTCCCACAGGGTCACCTAGCCCTTCCCTGTCATCCGGATCCTCCATCTGGAATTGCGGTGGGAACCTGGGATATGTGCTAGGAGGAAAAGACCCTAGATTCAAACATGTTCTACAAAAATTTTTTAAATTAAGCCTTAAGTAGCGCAAAGACAATCATCCAGGAGGCGGGGAACCATCAGCACATTCCAGTTGGGAGGCTGATGGAATCCGCCCACTTGCAGCCATGGTTTTCATGCCCTGGGAAATACAGGGAATCCTGGCAGGATCTTGATGGGCGGCAGGTCAAAGGCTGGACTACAAAACCAAAACCAAAAACATGAGGAAGGGACCGCTGTTGAGATACCTGCACAACAACAGGTTAGAATAGTTACAGGGTGGGTTCTGGGGCTTCGACCACCTGACCATGTGGTGCCCAGTACCTCAGCTTTTAATTTCAGTTAGATAGCATGTGGCTGAATCATCATGGACACGGCCCGGTGGCCTGGCAAGTTCTCTGGTTCTTTGTGTAAGTCTGGTAATAAAACTGCCCCTCCATGGGCTGTCCGGGATTTTCTATGCATGAGCCATGTTGCTAGTTTCATGGTCAGCAAGAACTTGCCTGACCTCTGAATTCAAATGGAGCAGGGGCTCCCACTGAAGACCACAGCCCGCAGCAAACCAGGTGCTCAAGGACTTAATTTAGGTCCAGAATTTAAGTTAAAATACCATCTGTGGCCTGTACATCATCTGGTGTCAATTTGAGGATTAAGAGGGAAGGGGTGGAGTCTGGCCTGTCAATCATTGTATAGCCAGTGAGGCCTCTGTGGGGGCATGGCCTTCTCCTGAGAATTCTGGGAAATCCTGTATTTCCTCCTTAGAGGGGGGAGACTCCCTGTGCTCACTCCCTGAGAGACCTTCCTGTGGAGAAGACACATGGAGAGAGGCTGATGCAACCAGACCTCTGGAGCCGGAGAAGCTACGTGGAGACCCTTGCCAGTGCTGAAATGCTTACAACGCCACTGGTCCACAAGACTTACCACCCAATGGCCTGTGACCTTCCTGCATAATGGACTACACGTTGGGCTGCTAACCTCAAGGTCAGCAGTTTGAACCCACCAGCCGCTCTAAGGCTGTTTCCATAAAGATTCACAGCTTTGGAAACCCACAGGGACATTGCTAGCCTGGCCTATAGCTGGCATTGACATTGATCCCCATGAATAAGAAGTAGAATTGACAAGCCAAAGGGTTTTGGTAATTTTTTTTTAGATTTGTTTTGGTTTTGGTAATCTTAAGGCCTGTTTTCCTGAAGGAAAACAGGCGCCCTGGTGGGGTAGTGGTTAAGCGTTGGGCTGCTACCCACAAGATCAGCAGTTTGAAACCACTAGCTGCTCCTTGGGAGGAAGATGGGGCTCCTCTCGACTCCTGAAAAGGGTGATAGTCTGAGAACCCCACGGGGGCATTCCGTGCTGACCTATAAGGTCACTGAGTCAGTACTGACCCATGGCAGGGAGTTTGGTTTCTGTGTTTTTCCTCCATGATCCCTGGGTGGTACAGTTAAGTGCTGAGCTGCTTGCCAAAGGGTTGATGGTTCCAGCCTACCCTGAGTCACCTCAGAGGACAGGTCTGCCTTGATGACCTGCTTCCCAAAGGTCACAGCCTGAGAGCCGCTTGTTTGATACAAAAGGGGCATCCTGAGCCACATGGGACCCTGGGGCAGCCGGCAACAGAAGCGATTAGTGGCTCTTCCTGGACCCCCCCCCCACCAGCAGGTATTCATTTATTAATCTGACAGGTAATGGGGACACCTGCCTTCCCAAAGGCTTTCTTCATTCTGGTGGAGACTGAAGGTTTCCTCCACGTTGTTAAGCATTTGTTTCTTTGTTACTTGTTGGTTCATTGGCTGCCTCACTTCCTCCTCTGCATACGGTGCCCGATACTTTATAAAAACCCTTTGTAATAGTAAGGATGCCCGCCCATCTGCCACTTTTGCTCCCATAGTCTGTTTCCCAAGCCTGCCTTTTGCCTCTTAAACTTGCTTTGTTGGTGGTGTTTCGACACCCAGAAGTTCTCCGTCAGAACATTTCCATCTGGTCGGCTCTTTGGGGTGGTTTCTCTTTGGTCAAAACGGAAAGGAATTTTGCAAGTTGGGGAGCAGGAATTTGGGGGATGGCGAGGGGACACCGTCTCTCTTAGGGACTTGCCTGGGCTGGGTCTTGACAGAGGTCATCATACTGGGGACAGCAGAGTCACGAGTCATCCCCTAAAAGCTGTGCCGATGACCTTGGTCAGAGGCCCTGCACCAGTCCTGTAAGCTCTTCTATCCAACATCATGTATGCAGCCTCACCACAATGTCGCCAGCCGCTCCTCGGGAGGGTCAGGAGGCTCTCTGCTCCGGGAGAGAGTTAGGGTCTCAGAAACCCAGTGGCCAGTTCTACCCCATCCTACAGAGCTCGAATCCCCTCGATAGAGTTTGGGTTCTTGGTCCCACCTGTAACTGTGATGTATGCATCTGCCACGGATCATGAATTTGTGATGCCCCTTTGTTCCATGCCTCATTTAACCAACGGCCTGACCGGGGATTCTCAGATGTCCTTCTGGGTTCTCTCATCTGGACGCTGTGTCTGTGTTTTTGTGTTCTCCTTATATTGGAAACTGGGGGTACCCTGAGAAACAGTAGACAGGGATCTCTGTGGGCCTCCTGTCCAATACCAGCCACTTGGCATTCTCAACCCCCTGCCTTGCACCTCCCACATTTCTGCTCTTTTAATCGTTCGTCCCCTGGGCCTCATTCTCCCCACCCTGGTGGCGTGGTGGTTACACACTGGGCCGTAAGGTCAGCAGTTCAAAACTACCGGCCACTCCACTGGAGAAAGATGTGGCTTTCTACTCCTGTAAAGAGTTGTTAGGTAGCAAGATAGAGGGCTGTTCCTCTCCATGCCTAGGGACCCCCTGTAGGAAGTTGGAAGCTGATAAAGGCTAAAGGGCATGCACCAATGCAGGCCCCAAGCTGGGGCGGGGAGGGGCGGGTATACGTGGGTGGGCGGTACATCTGGATTGGTCCAATCTAGGCTTAATTCAGCCTAGGGGGGCAACCAGTACCATTAACCAAGCCGCCTAGCCGTAGGCCTCAAAAGGCTGGAACCTGGAGACCACGGCCCTTTTCCTCCACTGCTCCTCTGCCTTCCGCTCGGCCGGGCCTCTGTCTCTTTCTCTCTGGCCTCCGGCCGCCCCGTGTGGGTGTGCAGGACCCTGAGGGTGCCTGTGAGCAGTGACTTTAACCCTGAAACTGCTTCTGTCCTTTATAAAAATCCACTTGGATCACAAGCGTGCTTGGAGTGAATTCTTTCTCATGCGAAGCCAAGGACTGAGGTATTTCTGACCCGAGGAATTTAAGAGTTCATCTCGGAAACTCACAGGGGCAGTTCTACCCTGTTCTACAGGGTCACTATGAGCCAGCATCCACTCGACGGCCAGTCCCCTTGGTGTAGTGATGATGTTTGCTTGGTCTTTTTGAGTCTCCAGAGAGAATGTTGGAATCTGAGTTGCTTTTTTTCCCTTCTGGCACCAAACCAGACTTCAAACCCACTGCCACTGGTCGATGCCCACTCAGCAGTCCTATAGGACCTGGTAGAACTGCCCTTGTGGGTCTCTAAGAGGGCGACCGGTTACAGGGGTAGAGAGCCTCATCTTTCTCCCCAGGAGTGGCAGGTAGTTTCAAATTGCCCACCTGGTGGGTAGCAGTCCACCTCGAAACCACGACACCCTTAGCCTTGGTGTCCTGCTCTGAGATTTGAGGGGCCTGGGGCTGAGCGAGGCCTGCATCCTGGGGAGAGAGAGATGCGTGTGGAAGACAGATTGGCAGACAGGGGCGTCCTTGGACAGCAGGTTGGCTTGGATTACGTACAGGTAACCGGAGCCGAGATGCCCTGGAGTCTGGGTGAGACGTCCTTCCACCAACTGAAGCAGGGATCAGGCCATCTGTGGATCCCATCCCCCACCTTGTGGTGGCCAGGGTCCTGGGCTGTTTCAGACTTCTCCAGAGCGGGGAGGTCTCTCGGGACCTGCGAGTGCCACCGTTGCCAACAGGGACTGTGACCTGGGAAAAGCTTGATGGGGAAGCTTCCGCATGACCTGCACTCTGCATTCCCTGCACTCCTCCCTTCTCGGACCCCCATCCTCTAGTTCCCCGGCATGGTCCAGGACGCACCCTCTCTCCTCCGGGGGCAGGGGCAGTGCCCTTCTAAAGAACCACACAGAACCCTCCCTGCCACTGAGCCCATTCTGACTCACAGGGACCCTGCAGGACAGGGTAGAACTGGGCCTGTGGGCTTCTGAGACTAAGTACCGGAGTAGAAGGCCTTGTCTTTCGCTGAGGAGAGGCTGGTCGCTTCAAACTGCTGACCCTAAAGGTAGCAGCCCGACTCGTAAGCCACGGTGTCCCCGGGCCTCCCTGTGCCGTCCTCAGCCACCCATGAAAGCGGGTTCATTCTGGTCTCGAGCCCCCCCCCCCCGTGTGCTCTTTCCCAGCATTCCCTCTCCACCCCACGGAGCCAGCCCCGCTCTGGAGGCAGCTCCCCAAGGCCATTGTTCGTGGGTGCCTGGACCCTTGGTGGCCCTCCACTGCCTCAGTCCTCATTTCCTCCCATTCTTCCCCTCAAATGGCTCTTGGCCATTTCCCACTCTCATCCTCCTCGTTCCAGCCCCCACCCCGGTCAGAGGTGGGGTCAGGAGAAGGGAAATTCCATTTTCTTCAAAAGCACATGCAGCCACTTCCCTCAGTTATCCCAGTTCAGGGGCCTTCAGACGTCCTTGTTTTCAAGTCTCAGACCCAGGTTTGGGAAGCCCCAAACGCCCAACTGAGCCCTGTTTGGTTGTGGGGTTCTTGGGGGCTGGGGCCTCGAGCCATCACTCGTGAGAACCCCCTCCTGCCCCATTCCTCCCCCCCCCTCCCACACTACCATCATGCCAAACCTTGCCCACAGTGGAATCCTTCCTGAAGTGAAGTCATTACCTGGTCACACAAAGACACTGACCTCCTGACCCAGCATCCTGGGAAAGACTGCAACAGCAGGTCTGTGTTGCTTCTCCCTGGACGTTGGGGGTGAGGGTGGTCTGCAGCCTCTAAAACCTGCCTGGATCTCTCTTTCCTCTCTCAGATACGCCCTCTGAGGGGCCAGGGCCCAGTCACCTGGTCAAATCCTCTTCTCTCAGTTCCTTCCTTTGAAACCATTTCATCTTTGCTTCATGAGCTCAACCTAGGTCTCAGGGCACATCCATCCATCGGGGGCTCCACTGAGCCACATCGTGGCGGGGAGGGGAGATGAAGATCCTGTGGGCACAGGGCAGCTACTCACTGTCACCCTTGACGAGCTGCTCTGACCACCCTAACCCTGGGGCCTCCACACGCAGACAAAAGGCGGAGGCGTTGCCCACTGCCCCCCTCTGCAGTCCACACTGGACCTCTCCAGGAAGTAGAGGAGGGGCTGGGGAGAGTGTTTTAGGGGAGCTCCTTCAAGTTCATCTTTTCAGACAGTCAGCCCTAGACTTCAGTCAGCCTGGGCAGTTTCACATGGGAGGGAGGGACAGGCCCCAGAGAATCTCCCAAGGTGTGGCTCACCCCAACCCAGAGCATCTTCTGGCGACCAGGGCTTCCAGAAGTCCCAGAGCCTCCAGAGAAGGCGCACAGATCAGTCTCTCTGGAAGAAGTCTTCTGAGTGCAGGGGCTGGTACAGATGGCTCCTCTCCTCCGAAGGAGGAGAAACGGGAAGATTTCAGCAGATGACTTCGCCCTCCCTCATATATGAGCAACTTATTTTGGAATTTTCTGCTGTAGAATCACAAAGCCGGTTCCTGTGAGTTGAAGGGTACAGATGTGCCACGTTTCACTATTCCAAATTGCTGTACCACACCATCCCTCTAACTTCAACTACTTACTTCCCGTACCCCACCCCTCCCCCAGTACTCTCCCTCCCATCTTCCTTAGGCTCCCCAATTTGCTGTCACTTCTCACCGGGCTCAGGAACTGTCCAGCAAATGGCTCAGAACGGTTCTGGACTTAGCTGGCAAGCCCCAAATCTATGGCTCAGGCATCAGTCGGGAGGCTTCTCTGGACTCACATGGTTACAAGAACCAAAACCAGCAAGTCAGAAGACGGCCTGCTGCCTCGCAAGATTGTGGAACCTCACGTCAGGCAATAAGCTGCTGACTCCAGTTCCAAGAAGCGAGGGTCGGATGATGACAAGCCAGGCGCAGAGTCCAGAGCACCAGGAGGGACGTCTCTGGAGCAGTCAGTCTCTCGAGGAGATGTATGCCCTTGCCCTGAGCAAGGCAGTGTCAGGGTACCGGCTGGGCGAAGGATGGCAACTTCAGTCACACCCTCTTAAGAGAGATAACGTCACTCAAAATACATCCCAATCCTAATCCTGCCTCATAAGGATAATGGGCAACTCACTCCCAAATGAAACCGTACCCACAGACAGAGAGGCACAGCACATAATGAAGGATAATCAAGTATCCAACTGCCAAATTCCCTCATTGCACTACTGCCAAACCACTGCAAATCACGAGCCAGTCAAGTGGTCTGTAACCACTGCAAGTTCCATGCACGTTATTTGCATTGGCAGCAAACTGTCCAATCCCTTTGGAGGACTCCCAAACACCTTATTTGCATAGTCCCGCCCAATCATTGTTTAGGAATCATAAAGGCGATATGAAGTAATCCATTTCATCACATCTCATTACAAACATAAACCAAAATGTTAATGATGAAACATTACCCCAAAGTACAAAGTTCAACATGAAAGACATACTACATGACTCTATGGCCAAGATTAAACAGACTAATGTTTCAGACAGTCTCATCTTCTGCAGAGCAGCTGCTGGGTTTGAACCTCTAATCTGTTGTTAGCAGCCTATTGCCTGGACTGCAGTGCCATTAAGGCTCCCGGAATACATTGCTGCTTTTCATAAAATAAGAGATTTTTGGGAATAGCTATAGCCCTGCTCTCTCCCAGAGCGGGCCTCTTATCTGAAGTAACTGAAAACCATCTTCCAGGCAGGCTTTCCCCCTCCACATTATTAATGTGCACCTCTAAACAGACAGCGCTACACATTTGTGTTGTAAACTTTTGTATAAATGGAATCCCTGTGGGCATCCTTGCTCAAACTGTTGTATTAGCTCCATATCACGTTTTTAAATCTTATCTGTGGTGTTGCATGAAGCTCTGATTTACTTCAAGTTTAAATACATTAAACTTTAAATTTTAAACTGTTGTAGAGAATCGCTCCCCATGAGCAAGTTGAGTTCATGTTGTTCTGCTGAGAGGGTTTTTTTTTTCACCCCCACCCCCTGCTATTACCAATAGGGCTTCAATAAGTATCTTTGTATTTGTTTATGTGAACACGTGGGCAAACGACCTGGCTGGGACCCACCCACGAGAGGGAACGGTGGGGTCTAGCAACACTATTGGACATTGACAAATGACAGCAAAATACCTTCTCCACAATAGTCCCCTTGGTGTTATCAGATGGGCTGTTTCTAAGGTTCCTTTCCAGGCCATCTGCCTTTCTCAAGCTTTCTTTTCTTTTCTTTTTTTTTACATTTTACTAGGGGCTCATTCAACTTTTACCACAATCTATACATATACATACATCAATTGTATAAAGCACATCCATACATTCTTTGCCCTAATCATTTTCAAAGCATTTGCTCTCCACTTAAGCCCTTTGCATCAGATCCTCTTTTTTCCCCTCCCTTCCCGCTCCCCCCTCCCCCATGAGCCCTTGATAATTAATACATTGTTATTTTGTCATATCTTGCCCTATCCGGAGTCTTCCTTCCCCCCCTTCTCTGCTCCATCTCCCAGGGAGGAGGTCACATGTGGATCCTTGTAATCAGTTCCCCCTTTCCAACCCACTCACCCTCCACTCTCCCAGCATCGCCCCTCACACCCCTGGTCCTGAAGGTATCATCCACCCTGGATTCCCTGTACCTCCAGCCCCTATATGTACCAGTGTACAGCCTCTGCCCTATCCAGCCCTGCAAGGTAGAATTCGGATCATGGTAGTTGTGGGGAGGAAGCATCCAGGATCTGGGGGAAAGCTGTGTTCTTCATCAGTACATTGCACCCTGACTGACCCATCTCCTCTCCTAAACCCCTCTATGAGGGGATCTCCAGTGGCCAACAAATGGGCTTTGGGTCTCCACGCTGCACTTCCCCCTTCATTCACTATGGTGTGTATATATGTGTGTGTGTGTGTATATATATATATATATATTTGCATGATGCCTTATACCTGGTCCCTTTGGCACTTCGTGGTCGCACAGGCTGCTGTGCTTCTTCCATGTGGACTTTATTGCTTCTGAGCTAGATGGCCACTTGTTCACCTTCAAGCCTTTAAGACCCCAGTCACTATCTCTTTCAATAGCCAGGTACCATCAGTTTTCTTCGCCACATTTACTTATGCACCGGTTTGTCTTTGGCGATCGTATCATGGAGGTGTGCAGCCAATGATATGATTTTTTGTTCTTTGATGCCTGGTAACTGATCCCTTTGGAACCATATGATCACACAGGCTGGTGTGTTCTTCCATGTGGGCTTTGTTGCTTCTGAGCTAGATGGCTGCTTGTTTATCTTCAAGCCTTTAAGACCCCAGACGCTATCTCTTTTGATAGCCGGGCACCATCAGCTTTCTTCACCACATTTACTTGCTCACCTGCTTTGGCTTCAGCAGTTGTGTCAGGAGGGTGAGCATCGTAGAGTGCCAATTTAATAAAAGAAAGTATTCATGCATTGAGGGAGTGCTTGAGTAGAGGCCCAAGGTCCTTCCGCCACCTTAATACTAAACCTATAAACACATAGATCTATTTCCCCATCCTCATATATATATATTTGCATATGTACATGTCTTTGTCTAGACCTCCATAAATGCCTCTTGACTCCTAGCTCTTTCCTCCATCTCCCTTGACTTTCCTCCTGCCCTGTCAAGCTTTCTTTTTAAAATGTATTTTATGTGTTGGTGGTAGTGGTTGAGGATGTACGCCAAGGACTGCTCACCAGGTCAGCAGTTGGTCCAGGTACACTTCACTGACCTGGACGCCATTCTCAGCGTGTCCTCCCCGCTCACCTGCTTTCCCGGAATGTTCCTCCTCCATCCACATAAACTCTGCTCCCTGGGGTTCCTGCCCACTCTTTGGAATTGCTGTGGCCACAGTTTAATCCCATGGCTCAAATTCCAAATTCCCTGCCATCGGGTCCATCCACGCTGACTCATGGCAACCCCACAGCATGAGGTGGCACTATCACTCTTCTCGATGGGAGTAGAAAGCCCGTTTTTCTCCGGTGGAATGGCTGGTGGTTCTGAACTGCTGGCCTTGCAGTTAGCAGCCTGGTAACCATTACGTAAAGAGCGCCTCTTGACCCCATTTAGGTAATTCTGAAAACAGCACAATGCTCGAAGCAGACATCCTCTACTACTTACGCTAAACTTGTTTGGATTAAGAAAAAAAAGACCGAGGGGAAATATTGTTGGTCCAACAGGTGAAGGTTTCAGGGCCACCGTCTCAAGGGTTCATGCGGCCCCCTCACCATGCAAATTTGAAATGCGGCTCTGCGTCTTAATCTTATTGGAATATTTGCATCCGTGAGACCTCCCTTTCCCGAAGGACACCTCCCAGGGCAGCACCGCTTCGGGGCGTGGCTAGCGGCTAAGCGCCGCCCACTCCCGCCCCGCGGAGCCCGGGCCCCGCCCACGCCTGGCTGCAGGCTGCGGGGGTTTGCAACTGCGAGGACTGAAGTCTTCAACGTGACCCTGTGGCCTGCAGGAAGCGGTCACGCCCTGAATGCTAACCAAGGGATTGGCCATTTGCTTCCACCGCCCCCCTCTCCTCCCCACCTGCCCCCCCCCCCCCGTGGGGTCGCTGGGAGCCCCGCCGCCACCCCCCACCCAGAGTCAGACCCTGAGCTTGAACCTGCCCTGGAACTATTCCTACCGGAACACCAACAACAAAAAATAAATAAGGCTGTACTTTTCCTGCCCTCAGGGTTCGCGTCCCCGCCCGCGAGGAATGCTGGCTCTGGGCGGTGGCAGGGTGCAGGGTGCAGGAACCAGTCCTGAGAGGCCCACCTGGCTTCCCAGGTTACGCTTCGCTTTTCAGCCCGCCGGCCCCCTTCAGACTCAGACACCAGATCTCCTTTGTCCGACTTCTCCAGCCCTCGCCCTTTCAAATCCAGCTGGCGCAATGGGCTGGCTCGCCGAACCCCACCTCTCCCCAACCCCAGTATCTCTGAGGCTCGGGCTCTCCTAGTGGCCCAGGCCTGCGGCTGGCTCTGGCTCGTGGAACAAACGAGGGGCCTGGTCCTCACGTCCAAGCGAGTCCAAAGGTAGGGCCGCAGAGCACCCTTTATGGAAGCAAACACGCAGATGGTACAGAGCTGGTGATTCCCAGTATGTCCTCCTCCTGCGTCCCCCACTTCTGAGGCAGCTTCAGAAAGAGCTGGAGTTACCGTCTCAGAGACCCAAGGGGCCTTTCCCTCTGCCCTACAGGCTCGCTGTGAGCCAGCCTGGACTGGGAGGCGGGGAGCGCAGCCCTGCCCTGGAGGATTCTGTGTGTTTCAGTGGACACCGAGTCAAAACTGCAGTTCAGGCGTCCTCGGGGACTCAAACTGGGTTCCTTTGCAGTGTTCTGTGGGTTTGAGGGACAAAAAGAAGTCAGAGGGACAAGCAAGATCAGGTGACCCGCGTAAGGTTTCCCAGTGAAATTCTCAAAGGACAGCTCTTGCCACCCTCAGAGAACAAGAAGTTCTATTGTGATGGGGAAAAAGTTTCCTTGGCACAATTTTCATGGGCTATTTCTCACCAGTGTAGTTTTCAATGTTCTTCGAACTTCTCATAGTAAGTCCCATGATGGTCCTTTAAGAACATCCTGGCAAGAGGACTCCTTTGGGGTCCTCCCCAAACAGCCACCATGACCTTTTGAGCTGAACCTCCGTACCCTGAATTGACCTGGCACAGCAGATGCCGTTGGAAGTCAGTTTGGATTGCACTCGAGAGAACTCGTCTGCAGCTGTCCATTGCCCACAGACGTGCTTACACATGTCTTGTTGTTGAACAAACAGGAACCCTGGTAACACTCATTGCCTTAGAGTTGATTCTGACCCAGCAACCCCATAGGACAGGGGAGACCTGCCCCTGCGGGTTTCTGAGCTGGTCACTCTCTAAGGGTGGAGGAAGCCGCCTCTTTTTCCCGAGGACCAGCTGGTAGGCTCAAACTGCTGACCTTGCACTTAGCAGCCCAATACGTAAAGCACGACCCGACCAGGGCTCAGGAACCCTGGTACCTCTTTCCTTACCCTGGTGTATAGTTTACCTCGGATAGATGTTAGGCCAAAGAGATGTTTCAGCTCGCTTGTCCCAAGCTAACATTTCTTCACTTTGTTTATATACCCACTAACTGTGTGCATCCATTTGGTATATTCCCATGTACCCCTTAAGCCCTGGCTTGGTCCAAAGAGTGTCATCCTTGGAAGAGATGGGACCTGAAGATTGTGTCCCTTGAGAGCGCAGCCACCTGCCTCAGGGCGACTCCGGTGCTGCCATGGATTCATCCCCCTGTTGTTTGTGTTGCTGGTGCAGTCCAGTCGAGGCTCACAGTGGCCCTCAGACAGAAAACTGCCTCATCAGGTCTCCAAAGCTGGCAGGAGAGCTCCGGTCTTGGAGCTGCCGATAGGCTGGTGAGTTAGAATCTCTGCTCCTTTGGTCGGCAGTCCCACTTTCAGTCACTGTACCTCCAGGGCTCCTCATGGCGCCACCTATGACCTTCTCCATTGGCACAGCAGCCAATGGGTGCGTCTCAAGATCCTTGCCCTCGTCCCACACTTTGCCACGAAGAACCCTTCTTTGGTCAGCTCTAGAGCCGGACCGATGCATTCATTTCCCAGCATGGCTGTAACCAAGCACCACGAAAGGAGGAGCTGCAAGTAATGGACATGTCTTCCTTCAGAGTGCAGGTGCTGGATATCTGAGATCAGGATGTCAGTAGGGTGGCTGCCTTCTCCTGGGGGCTTAAAGGGAGTGGCCACCCCATGTCTCTCTCCCAGCTTCCACTGGTTGCTAGCCGCCCTTGGCTAGTGGCAGCAGCCCTCCAATCTCTGCCTGGTATCACGTGGTGCCCCCCACCCCCGGGAGTCTCTGCATGTCTCTGGTTCTACACGGATGTGAGTCATTGGATCAGCGGCCACCCGAACCCAGCATGACCTCATCTTAACTTGGTGACAGCTGCCAATAAGCTATTTGCAAATCACCTATTTCCAAATCAGCTCACGTTCCATAGGTACCGGGGGTTTGAACTTGAGCAGAGTTCTTTCAGAGGCGCAGGTCACCCCCCACTTGATGGGTCTGTGAGAAAGCCAGCCTTTCCCATACACAGGTGGATCGTGATTGTAACACTCTGCACTGTACCCCGCCTCCCCAATTGGGCTGTTCCCGGATTGAGACAGGGAGAGGTGGTGTTCACAAAGGCCACTTTGGGTTCCCTACAGTACCTTCTGCCTCTCACAGTCTGTCCTAGACTGCATTTCCATTGTCTGTCAAAAGCCACTTTCCACATCACTGCCCCAGGCCAACAGAGCCCAAGTGGACACTCAGAGATTGTCCTCTGCCTGGCAACTAGCTGGGAGCTCAGAAGGCCTGCCAAGAGGGACCAGGAGGTGAGTGGGAAGCCAGCCATTGAGGAAGTCATCTAGAAACCGGGGCCTTCCAATTCTCTTCTCAATCATTTGATTTCCACAAGCCAATGTTTCCTAATGGCACGCCGGGGGAGGTGTGGGCAGCTGACTGTACACCAAGGAAGGCTGTGTTCACACTTCTCCATGGGACACCTCACCAGCAGAATCCTCCCTCCAAATTGTGTAGGTTCTGAATTCTCTGGCTGAAGAATGTGATCAACCATCTGAGGTTTTAGGAGCTAGATGAACCCCCCTCACTACTGCCTCACTCTGCAGAGCAGTTTAATCCTGTGCTGAGAATCCTCATCGCTTGATTAGAAATTCGGCTTTTATTTTTTCCAAGATGTACTCAAAAGCAAGGTTTGTTTGTTTTTTTTAAATCATTCTATTGGGGGACTCTTCCAGCTCTTATGTCAATCCATCCATCCATCCATCCAGTAAGTCAAGCACCTTTGTACGTATATATGTTGCCATCATTATTTACAAAAATGCCAGGTTTTATACTCCAAGAATGGTGCCCCTCTCTCTACTTCTGACAACCACTTGCCCTTCCATTGATGGAGGGACGGTCCCTTCATAGTTTTCCTGCTCCCCAGACGTTGCACCACCTGCAGGGAGTGAGCCCCCTCCTAGATCAGCGGTCCTCAACCTTCCTCACACCGAGACCCTTTCATAGAGTTCAAGTGGTGGTGATCCCCCAACCATCCAATTATTTTCCTTGCTTCTTCGTCACTGTCATTTTGCTACTGTGATGAATTGTCATGTAAATATCTGATCAGCAGGATGTATTTTCCTTGTTACACATTGAACAATTAAAGCATAGTGATTGATCACAAAAACAATATGTAATTCTATATGGTGAAATATTTATTTCTAATGACAAATAAATGAAATTTTGTCTTGAAGCATGGTGTAGCATGGGTAACAGTCTTAATATAAAAGTAAACTGGGAAGCAGAAAGATTTCTCCCCTAGATACATGTTTGACTTAGGACACTGCTTACTGCTAATGGTGAATGATTGTCAAGTTACCTCCCTGCAGGCAGTCAGCTGCCAAACTACTGTCTGGTCCCTCCATAGGTAGGGCCCACTCCCTGCTGTTAAGGACAATGGGTTACTTCTCCCTAAAGGATTGAGACCATTAGTCTGGTCTCTGTAGGTGGGGTTTACACCCTACTGATCATGGTTTCTATGGAGATCCAGAGAACAGGTCAAACCTGCTCAGTGACATCCAGTTAGGCTGCCATCCTGAATCTAGGATCCGCCCTTCTTGTCACATGTACCTCCCCTTTCTATTGCGTATATACCCCTAGATTGTCCCCCTCTCATTGCTGTATAACCTATAGTGCAGCCCTTCCTGTGACGTGTGTCTTTACCTGTAATTAGGGGGCTTGCACGCGCCCCCCCCCCAAAGATATATAAACCTTGGTTAGCAATAAAGATCCCTTGACCTCTGGTCTGCTTCCCCTTTCTCTCCCCCCTCCCTGCTCCCCTGTTCCCTTTCCCCTTGTCCTCCTTCCCCTCCCCCTCTCTCCACATGGACCACCACGTGAGGTGAGGTGAGCATGCTACCATGAAACGTGTCTGACTCCATTATTTCAATCTCTTTTTTACCCCTCATGCTCTCTATGACTTCATTGTAATCGTTACATGTCTCAACTACACAATTGCACTTACTGAACCCGTGATGAGCTGTGGGGGCTGGCCTTTCCCCCACAGTAAACTACATTGCTACATTTTGCGACTGTATGTGTAAAAAGCCAATGTCTGTGTGAAGGTTGAGATAGCTTCTTTCTCACCAGATCAGCATATCTGCATGTGGGCGGACCCACCTGGAGAGGGATAGAGGGAGTGGTGTCTTGGTTCCTAAGACCATTGGAAATATGTGTTTTCCGATGGTCTAAGGCGACCCCTGTGAAAGGGCCATTCGACCCCAAAGGGGTCGAGACCCACAGGTTGAGAACCACTGTCCTAGAGGCTTGCCTATAGAGCACTGCTGTTGGCCGTTGGAGCCCTGGTGGCTTAGTGGGTTACGCATTGGGCTGTGAACTAAAAAGCTGGTAGTTCTAAACCACGGGCTGCTCCTTGGGAGAAAAAGGAGACTTTCAATTCCCACAAAGATTTTCAGTCTTAGAAACCCCAAGCGTCAGGTGACTTCAAGAAGCAAGGTGTATGTGTGTGTGTGTGTGTGTGTTGATGGTGTACATGCACATGCAGACCTTGGATTACTAATGAGCTTCATCTTTAAATTGAATTTGTACTTAAGCCAGAGCAGTGAGGAATGGTTCCTATCTAGCATCAGTAAATGCTTCTCTAGTACAGGATGGCGTATCTTTCCATGCATATGAAATATTACCAGAGCACTTCCAGACACACAAAAACATCTTCAGCCGAATAATACAGCAATGATAATAGTAATGTTTTGAAGCTCTTGGCAGAGTAGTGCCCATTTGCTATTAACAACTATTGTCTATACCTTGAATTTGTAATAAAACCTTTTGAGGGGGTTGTTCATTCCAGGGAGATTGCCATTACACATAATTTGCATTCACTGATTTCCTGTTGGTAGCTTGAAATTGACCATGGTGTAAGTATTTACACCATGGAAATTGGCAGCAAACATTATGTAAATCAGGGCTTTCTGGTTGGGATGTGGGTGGCAGCCTAGAAAGATTCTGGAAGAAAACTCAAGAAACACGAAAAATAGGTGCCGTAACCCATGTAGAGAGATTTTTTCCTTTTTCTATTTTTTATCATGTTCTTTCCTTCCTTCATCCCTCCCTCCCTGTCTTCCTTCATCCCTCCCTCCCTCCCTCCCTCCCTCCCTGTCTTCCTTCATCCCTTCCTTCTTCCAACAAAGGAGGGCCCTGCAGTGCTGAAGAATCAAACTCCAGCAGCTAGAAACTGCCCAAGGCTCTGCTGTCTGATTGAGGCAGAGAGAGGCTGACCCTGCAGCAGAGGTGTCTGGGTGCCCCAGGGAGCTGCACCCCTGGAGGGTACACACAGCTCTGCAGAGACAGCCCTTCCTGAACCCTAAGCCAAATCTAAGAGGCAGTTGAAGTCCCTGGTCAAGAGGTCAGGCCCAAACTGGGGCCGCCACATCCCAAGGACTGAACAGAAAAATGAGGATCTGGGGGTTGGGGTGGGGGTGGGGGGAGATGGGCCCGCTGGCACAGCAGACCTGAGGGGCGGAGGGGCTGCCTGTCAGCTCATTCTGGAGGCTCCTTTCCCTTGCAGCTTGGACAGGAAGGGCCATCAATGCCGGCTGGGAGGCAAGGAGGGGGGGTAGGTGAGCTTGTGTCAATGTGGCTAATCCTCAGTAATTTGGCAGTTTGGGTGTAATCATCTCCCAGGATGTAGTCTCCTGGCACATAATTGCCTCCAGAACCAGGTCTGCTTTGAGCAGCCAATCAAATGCAAGGTGGGTCCCTGGGGGGTATGGTCTGCTGACAATCTATGTAGATGGTCTGGTGAAGCTGGCTGGCTCTCTGCTGGCTCTGGATCCTGTGCCTGGCTCATCACCTGACCTCTGCAAGGAGCCAACCGTCTGGTGATACTAGAGGTTGTCAGCGGCCTGCCATCAGGCCTGCCAATCTTGGGCCCCTGCAGCTTCGTGAGTCAGAAGCTGCCATCAGCCAGCCTGACACCTGACTTGAACTCGCACCAGTCCCTACACTTGTCAGCCATTTCCTTGAGCTACAACTCTGTGTATAGACATATATGCCATCACCGGTTTTCTTCTTTCGAGAACCCAAGCCGGAGACCTGGAGGGCAAGCCCAGCCAGGGAAGAAACAAGTGGAACAGGCTCCCCAACACAGGAGAGAGGCTCTCACCACCCCCCTAACACCCCCCCCCCCACCCACCCGGGAGCGCCTGCAATTTGCAGTAAACAATTTCAGGGAAAGAGGCAAAATGCCAGTCAGATTCAAGGAGTCTTGTCATTCTTGGGAGGGGCTGTGGTTACACAGTGGGTAAAGCAAGCAGCTGTTAATTGAAAGGTCTGCGGGGAGCTGGGACCCACAGCTGCTCCTGGGGAGTAAGTCCGCTTCCCTCAGGGTGCATCGCCTGGGAAACCCTCTGGGGCAGTTCTACTTTGTCTTACAGGGTTGCTATGGGATGGACAATGGTGGGTTTGCTCAGTTGGGTGTGTGTCTAGGGATGGGGGTGGGGGACTTTGCTATTGTAGATGTGGAGATTGTGAGTAGAGATAAAGGAAGCCGAGGCAGAGGAAGGCACATACAAGATTCAAGAGCAGGATCTAGAACACAGCCGTACCCACAGGTAGGGGCCAAGGGCTAGCACCTCATCCCTCACCCCCTCTGGGTCAGGGAGAGAGGGAAATACAAAGATCCATCTCTTTGCCTCAGCCGGTGACTGGGGGAGCTTTGCAGGGGGAAGTCAGGGTGAGCTGCTCAATGTCACAGCCAAAGGCTGCAGTCTGCACCCTCCTGGGCCATGTCACTCGCCCCCTGCGGGCCGGCAGCACCCTGGAGTCTGGTCAAGGGGAGGATGTGCTGTTAGTTACTAGACAACGGAGTACCTGACTTTTATTTAACCACATGGAGGTGGGCTGATGGCGCCATGCCCTGGCCCTGCTGTTGACTTCTTGTTAAAGCCCTTCATCTTGGGGGGCGGGGGATTCGATGCATGTACCTCCTTTCCGTGCTCTGAGGTGTTCCCCATCTCCCTCCCAGCTGCAGAGATGTGACCATGGGAAACCAGGAAATACCTTAACGGACTGCCCAGAGTTGGCTGTGAATGGATTGCAGATGGCCTTCACAGGGACGGTACAAAATCTCCATGCCCAGCCAACTTCAACCACTTGGGTGGGGCAGACTTTTCAGCTAAGGGATCCCACCCTGCCCTACCCCCGCACCCCACCCCAATCCTGCTGGCGGCTCCTCCTGAGGGAATCCAGGAAGGTCTGCCCAGCCTCATTCCGCCAGCAGACTCGTCCTGAGCGCCAAGGTTGCAACTCTGAAGCTGCGGCAGGATCTGGAGCCCCCATGGGATAGTGGCTACAGGTGGAGTTGCTAACCCCAAGGTCAGCAGTTTGAGTGAAAGATGAGGCTTGCTAAAGAGTGACAGTCTCAGAAACCCACAGGGCAGCTGTACCCGGTCCTATAGGGTCGCTGTGAGTCAACATTGACTCGATGGCAGTGAGCAAGCTCCTAGAAAGACACACAGCGCTGGAAACCCCCTAGAGGGGTGCTAGTGGCAGTGGAGGTCCTGAGGTCACAGAAGATTTACACCCGACGGCCTGGATGCTCCTGAGCCGCAGGCATGGCAAGACTTTGTCTCATGCACTTGGGACGTGTTGTCAGGAGAGACTAGTCCTTGGAGGAGGACATCATGCTTGGTAAAGTAAATGGACCACAAAAAAAGGAAGGCCCTGGACCAGGTGGACGGACATCTGATTGCAGCAATAGATTGAAGCATAGGAACCATCGTGAGGACGGCCCAGGACCCGGCAGCACTGGGTTCTGTTGTGCACTGGGTTGCTATGGGTCAGAACCGACTCAATGGCACTTAACAGCAACACAAACCCAACAACCCATTGTGCCGGTCACTCTGCTGCAGAAGGACCTAAAGTGTTGGCAAGCGAGGACGTCGCTTTGAGGACTAAGATGTGCCTGAGCCACGCCACGGTATTTCTATATTTTAAAAAAATCATTTTATTGGGGGCTTGTAGTACAACTCTTATCACAATCCTACATCCAGCCATTCTGTCAAGCACATGTGTACATATGTTGCCATCATCGTTTCCAAAACATTTTCTTTCTACTTGAGCCCTTGGTAGCAGCTTCGCCTTTTTCTCACCCTGGTATTTTTTTCTTTTGTTCTTCCTTCTACCACCACCCCCTCCCTTGTCCACCCGAATAGTCAGCCCGGTGGTTTTCTCCTCCAGATTGTGTATCCAGGTATGCTCCCTTCTCGATTTGCTCCGTCTCGGGGGGTTCAGACCACAATGCCTCCCCACCATGTGACCCCAGAACTGTCCTCTGGCACCGTCTGCTCCAGTAAGGAGACAGCGTGATACGTGCTGTTGTCTTTTGACCAGACCCCTCTGTGTCCCATTAGCTCCCAGCAGGGACGTCATCCTCTGAGCATCATGTGTCAGTGTGGGGCCCAGTCCGACTCTCTCTCTCTTCCTCCCTCCCTCCTGGCTGCCTCCATGTGGTGCGGCATGCTGGGGCCATGGTATTCCTAATTGCCTCGTACGCATGTGGAAGTTGGACACTAAATAAGGAAGACCTAAGAAGAACCCAAGCATTTGAAGTGTGGAGTTGCCTGGCGGGCGAAAGAGCAAACACGGCTCTCTCGGAAGAAGCACCACCAGAGTGCTCCTTAGAGACAAGGACGCTGAGACTTTGTTTCACGCACTTTGGACGTGTTGTCTGGAGAGACCAGTCCCTGGAGAAGGACATCGTGCTTGGCAAAGCAGAGGGGCAGCGACACAGAGGAAGGCTCTGGACCAGCGGGGTGGACACAGTGGCTGCAACAATGGGCTCAAAATGAGAACCATGGTGAGGACGGCGCAGGATCCAGGGAGTGCTTGTTCCATTCTACAAAGGGTTGTTTTGAGCCGGAACTGGCACCATGGCACCTAACAGCACTACTGTAAAGGGTTCCGGTGTTAAAGCCACACTCCGGACCAGAGGAGTTAAAGGAAGAAAGGACACAGTCCTACAACACTGGGTCCCCAGGAATCAAATCAATTCGAAGGCAATGGGTCTGGTTCAGGTTCGGTTTCGCCTGGTGTGACCAGGTTGGTAAGTGCGGGACTGCTGACCACAAACTGGCCGGCGGCTCCGCAGGAGAAAGACGAGGCTGTCTGCCCCACCGAAGACAGGCAGTGCCCGTCAGGCTGCACCGCGCTGGAATCAAACCGAGGGCAGTGGTTAGCGTGCCATCACCCCGTGCTGTCTTTCTACGTGCATCTCTGGCACCTCGCAGGTGGCCTGGCACTTAGTCATCAATGAAAAGTCAGCGTGGCGGGTGTGGCTTTGAGAGATCGGAGGAGTAAAGAGGATGTGACAGAGCTGAGCTGGATCCTGGCTTGGAGAGCCCCGGTGATGCAGTGGGTGTGTGTGTGGCTGCGGATCACAAGGTCTGCAGTTAGAAACCAGCTGCTTCTCCGGAGACGGATGGGGCTTTCTACCTCCATAAAGAGCTATTGTCTCAGAAACTCACAAGGCAGTTCTACCCTGTGTTAAAGGGTCACTGTGACTTGGAATTGCCTCAATCGCTCTGAGTTTTTTGGTGGAAGAATAAGGAGCCATGGGAGCACAAGCTACGTGCTCAGGCTTGGTGGTTTCAGAGGTGAGGAGGCTGCCTGCTTCCCAAAACCCGACAGCCGTGGAAACCCAATGTGACAATAAATAATTTTAGAAGAATTAATACCAGACTTGTCCTAAGGAGTTGGGGATGAAAGATGTCTCAAATGTCCAGCTCTTCCAAGGCGCTGTTCTGCTCCATTTCCCATCCCATTCCTTTCAAGTCGATTCGCTCACGTCCCTGGGTTCTGTGACTCCCTACAAACTCCCACAGAAACTCAGGGAACTGAAGAAATGCGTCATATAGTGGTGGGCGCCGTTCAGACCCAAATCCAAAGGTCAGGCAGAGCCAATGCAGGGCCAAAGCGAGAAGCCAAAAATGCCTGAAAGTCCTGCCAAAGCCCAGGCACTCCAGGTCTGGTTTCCCAGGTGAGATGTGGAGGAACAGGATGGTGAATCCATCTGGGTTAGTCTGAGGAGACCAGAGAAACAACCTCATAGACACTCATATGTGTATAGGAAAGAGCTTTATATACAAGAGCAATTGAATGTTGAGAAAACAGCCCATCCCAGTCCAGATCAAGTCCCTAAGTCCAATATTAACCCATGTGTCTGATACCAATCTATAAAGACTCACACAACACATGCAATGATGTGGAATGCAGGAAGATCACAGGCCAGTGGGTGGGAAGTCTTGTGGATCCAGAGGTATTGTAAGCATCTCAGCGCTGGCAGGGGTCTCCACGTGGCTTTTCCATCTCCCGAGGCTCTGGCTGCATCAGGGTAGCTTCATGTGGCTTCTTGCCAGAAATGTCTCGCAGGGAGTCAGCAGAGAGAGACTGTGTCTCTCCCGCCTCCAAAGAGGAAATACAGGAGTTCCCAGAATTCTCAGGAGAAGGCCATGCCCACACAGAAACCTCATTGGCTGTGACCTGATTGACAGGTTAGGCTCCACCTCTTCACTGTTAATCCTCTCTAACTGACAAGCAATTATTAACTGCCACACCATCCAGGGAAAACAAAAGATGATGTCTTAAGTCACATCCTCCAGTCAAGTCATCGTAAAGATGCCCCCAAGGAAACAAAGGGTGTGACTTGGTTCACTCACTGTCACCATAGCGACCCTATAGGATAGGGTAAGACTGCCCCTGTGAGTTTCCGAGACCTTTAATAATTACAGGAATGGAAAGCCCTGTCTTTCTCTCACGAAGCAGCTGGTGGTTTCAAACTGCTGACCTTTTGGTTAGCAGCCCTACCCATAACCCTCTGCACTACCAGGGCTCCTCAACTTCGTTCACGCCGTCTACTGAAGTCAGGTCTTCACCCTTCCCCCCCGCCTCAAGCCCCCAATCCTGCCATTAGCACAGCGGAGAGGGCCCTCCAAATGGGATCAGAGACACAGGCAGAGTCCAGAACCTAGCACATCACAAGGGTTCAAGGCTAGACGAGGCGTGTTAACTGACCACAAGCCACTATTGTTCTACTCTGTCCTCAAGGGTCACTATGGGTTGGAATCAACAACACAGGGACCATGGTTTCTGTGGACTTCACAATACATGCTGCTCATCGAAAATCATCATAAGAAAAGTCAGGAATTTTCTCTTGCTTTGAATCGTCTCCGGAGCTGATGCCAAGGGCAGTCTCATTGTTCCAGGGCAAACGCTCCTTGGACTCAGCAGGTGGGACTGTTGTCAAACAGGGAAACCAGGCTGTGGTCGCCTTCCTTTCCTTGGCTGCCAGGCAGCGCCCGGTGCACCAGGCTCCTCATTTTCACGTTTGTGAATCGACCAACAACGCCACGCTAGACCTTCCAGCCCTAGATCTTGCATTCATTCTCTGTTGTCGCTTAACGAGAAGACCACAAATCTAACACTTTCAAACAACAGAGACTCCGTATCTGACAGTTTGTGTGAGCCGGGAGCGTGGGCATGGCTTAACTGGATGGGCTCTCTGGAAGGCTGCAGTTGAGGTGTGGACCAGGGTTGGAGTCTCATCAGAGCCTCAACTGGGGCAGAATTCAGTTCCCTGTTGGTTGTCACATTAAAGGGTCCCTATTCCTTGTTGGCTGTGGGCTAAGGTCAACCCCAGTTCCTTGTCATGGGGCCAGCTCCAGCATGGCAGCTTCCTCAAAGCCAGCAAGGGAGGCTGCTTCCTAGCAAGATGGCCATTACAATCTTACGTGACGTAATCACATATTCGCCATACACACCGTTAGAAGCAAGTCACGGGTCCCGCTTGCTCCAGGGGGCAGGAAATTACACTGAGTCCTGAGGCAGGATTGTGGGTACCACGTTAGCATCTCTCCGCAAGCCCGAGGTCCCCATCCAATCTCAGCTGTTGGTTAGCAGAACTATTTTGGGGGGCCTGAAGACACCACCGTTCCATGGATGTACATGTCCAATCCCCCAGAAGGAGGTCAGGTGAGCCCCGAGTGCTCCCACCACACCCACAAGCCAGTCAACAAATACAGAGGAAATGTCAGGGAATTTCAGACCTGGACTTTCTACTCATAATATGATTATCCGATTGTCATCCATTTCTGGGTTGACAGTTCTGATTTTGAAAACCCATTAAAAAATAAAAATAAGAACCCATTAAACAGTTGCCACAAAATAGGACGTGGGTCGGATACCACGAATGTGGCTCTTTTCTAGACAAGAAGGATTCTCCCCCATACTTCCCTGCACTGTTCCCTGCTTGTTCCACAGGTGACCTGTGGAAACAGATGTTCCCCCCACCCCCCGATTTTGCCGCTGCAAACTCTCACCAGCACAATAGAAACGTGGGCTCTAGTTTGACATCAAGCCTAGCCACTTGCTTCCTGAGACACTGGACAAATTGCTTCATTAACCTCTCTCTGTTGCCTTGGTTTCCTCGTCTATAAAATGGGGTCATAAGGTTGCCGTCTTGCTGGGACTGTTAACTGAGTTAATGGATGAATCAAGAGCCTGTGGTGTCACTGTTAGCCACCATCAAGTCCTCCTCAACCCACGGCGACCCCGTGGATTAGAGTGGAACCGCTCCACAGAAACTGGAGCCCTGGTGGCACGGTGGGCTACAAGTTGGGCTGCTAACCTCAAGGTCAGCAGTTTGAAACTACCAGCTACTCTTTGGGAAAACCGTGAGGCTTTCTGCGCCTGTAAGAAGTTACATCCTTGGAAACCCACAGGGGCAATTCTCCCCTGTCCTGCACAGCTGCTAAGGAGCCCTGGTGGCATTGTGGCCATCTGTTGGGCCAACTGCAAGGTCAGCAGTTGGAAACCACCAGCGCTTGCTTGGGAGAAAGGTGAGGTTTTTGTACTCCTGTCATGACTTAGTCTCAGAAAACTATAGGCCCAGTCTACCAGGTTGCTACGAGTTGGGATTGACTCTATGGCAGTGATTTTTTTGGTAAGAAGCTCTAGGAGCCGATGCCAGGCCTTTCTTCTGCAGAGCTGCTGGTTGGGTTCGAACTGCCAACCTTTAAGCTAGCATCGGATCGAAAGCCGGCTTGTGCCACCCGAGTTCCTCACAAGGAACCAGGCACAGAACAAACATTAATGTCACGACTGGGAGTTGTCACCTACTTTGGGACCCCACAGAGGTCCCGAAAGGTTAAGTGCTTGACTACGAACTGAAAGGCCTGGCACGCCTGATGGCACCACGGCCACCAGGACTCAGGACTGACTGGGACAGCTACCAGTCCGGTCAGAATATTTCCTTTGCTTCCGCTTTCTGGGCCTCTCTCCCTTTAAAGGAAAGAGAAAACACCCCGACCCCGAGGGGCCTGGGGAAGTGTACAGGAGCGGGTGGGGGGACATGGCCGTCTCCAGAGAGGACAGCTCAGAGGGTCTGCACGAGACCGCCTCTGCTGGGGATTGGAGGTGGCCCTCTTTATCTGGCTGTCCCAGTCAGCACCGGGTGAGGGACTGTGCCCAGGGAGTCTCGGTGCCATGGGATGTGGGCACTGGTAAAAGTGGAAATTCCCTACCATGGGCAGGGCGGACAGGGGCTTGGCTCAACATCTATACTGTCCCTGGGTTTGCACAAGGGCACAGGGACCAGAGCAGTCTCACTGTGCCAGGAGATGGCAGGATTTCCTGCCCCCTCCCCCCCACTCCATCTCTGGCTGGATCTGATGGGTGATCCAATCCCCAGCATTTGAGAGAAGAATGGAGAGAGGAGGGGGCCAGGGCACAGCTGACACCCAAGAGGGGCAGCGCTGGTGCCCAGGGGTGAAGGGCATTCCCTTTGACAGCCACCACCTCATGGGTCTGGGCTCCCAGGAACCCCTGAGCAGACAGGGGTTCCCAGACCAGCTCAGATCCTCAACCATCCCTGTACCCCCTCCAGCCAGATGATGGGGGGAAGTCTATGTGAGACTTCAAAACACCTACAGAACCTGAGACCCCTTAACTGCCCACTGCTCCAGAGACCCAGGCCGGGGGCCACTCTGGCTTCTCCCACAGAGCTGACCAGGCCTCACTAGGAAGCAAACATTTTCCAACGTGGCCTGGCACAGCCAGGAGGCTCCTGGGACGCGCCAATGTAGGGTCAACGGAGGGAGGCCAAGTGAATGGTTCAGCGTGGGCAAGCCAGCGCCACCGACGGCTGTCTTCGGGAGGTCCCCGGACCTGTGCCACTCTCTGGAACATTCCTTTGATGTAGTCTTCCCTCTGCTTCCTTTCTGCTCTCCGCTGATCGCCCCCTCCTTCCAGAAGGCAGGAGGGTTCCTGGCTCTGGGGCTTTCCAGGCTGCCTGTGGACCCACCTTCCTGAGTGGGCGGGATCAGCTCTGCCAGTGGCAGGGGGTGGGGGGTGCCTGGGCCTGTCCCTTAGGGACAGCTCGCCAGAGGCAGAGGCTCCCCACCTTCTTATTCCTGCTTTGCACATCCCTGCACTGGCCCGGCCCCCGCCCCCCAAAAAACTCAGTTCCGGGTGGGGCTCCATCCAGGTCGAGGCCTCAGAAAAGGCCGCTGGCCTGCGGGCTGGAGTGACCAGGGAGCGCGGGGCAGAGTGACAGTGAACTTTGCGACCAAGTGTGGGGTCCCAGGCGGCGGACCCTGGAGGCTGTGACTGAGGGACTGAGGGGGACAGGATGGAGCGACTTGTCTGGAGAGGGCTGGGCTCCCGCGGGGACTCAGGCCCGGATGGGGGGCGGGGAGGCGGCTCGCCACGCTCCAGTGAAGACCTGGAAAAACCCCGGCGGGCGCGCAGGGGCGAAGCGAAGCGGGCAGCTCTCGGCTCGGCCCGGCTGGGAACAAAGGCCGCCGGCGGCCGGATGCAGTCATGGAAAAACCCATCGGGGTGGCGCGCGCCCGGGCCCAGCACCCTCGCCGGCCGGCCGGGGCGGGGCTGCTCTCGGCCACCGCCCCGCGCGCGCCCGGCAGACAGCGGGGCGGGACCCCAACCACGCCCGGCAGGGGGGAGGGGGCTCGTCCCCGGAGGCCGCGGCCTGAAGCCCCGACGCTCCGGGTGCCCGGCGGGCACCCTCTGGCAGCAGGCCGGGGCACCGGCGGCGGGCAGCCAGGCGGAGCGCGCGCTTACGCGCACGTGCGCCCAGACACGGGAGCTGCCTGCAGCTCCGGGCACCGAAGGAAGGGGGTGCTGCGATCCAGGGGGCCTGAAACCCACGCCCGTCGGGGCGGGTCCCTGGGATGAGGCAGATGGGGGGCTGTAGGCCAGCCAGCGTTTTGCAGGTGTGGCGACCTGCCCCTGGATGACCAGCCTAGCGCGTGCCCCGCCCCAGGGCTGGAGTCCCCATCCATCCGCCCCCACCGTTCCCCGGGTCCCGGCGCCGCCGGCCCTGGCCGGGTCCGGTGCACTTGGAACGCGGGGTGGGCAGGCAGGCGTCGCCGGGTGCCTTTTCGGTAGAACAACCGAGTGCCGGCGCTACTTAGGCCCAGCGTGTCCTTGGGCCTTTTCCACTAGTGACTCCAAGGAGGGAGGAACTGGGCCCGGAGGCCATAAAAGGAGTTGGTGGGAGCGGAGGGAAAGCCCCGGCGCTTGGAGGGGGTGGGGAGGGGAGACGCTGGGCCCGGGGCTTGTCCGGAGGGGGAAGGGCAGCCTCCCTTGCTGACCTCCCTGGCCGCAGGAGCAGGCATTGCCGGCTGGGCGTGACCCTTGCTGTCCCAGGGAGCCTGAAGGCAATGAGTCAGGGGTCCATAGCTCCGCAAAGGGTCAGGTGCCAGGAGGAGCGGAGTTCCTGGAGTCTTGGCCCCAGGAATGGCTGCCGGAACGCGGCGGGGAGGGCGGAGTGGACAGTTGTAGAGGTTCTGGCCACAACCCAGAATATGGGGCCCCTGGAGGCAGGGGCACCGCAGCCGAGGTCAGCGGGACTGGCGCCTGCGTCCGGTCGCTTTGGCAGCTAACCCGGGAACCCGACGCAGCCCTGGTGGGACCTCAGCGTCCTCATCTGTACAATGGGCATAAGAGCGCGTCCACAAAAGTGTTCCAAGACTAAAACGAGGGTGCGAGCCCCCCACCCCTCCTCTACCCTGCCTTTGCCCCCTGGACTGGACAGTTCTTTCCCAGTTCGCTAAGCGCAGCTCCCCGCACCCCTCCGCAGGCGAGGCTCCCGCGGGCAGGTGGGGGGCGGGGCGGGTGTCCAGCCGCAGGGGAGGGGCAAAGGCTGGGGGCGCGGCGCCACCTGCCGGCCGGTCGGGGCGGGCAGCAGGGGCAGGAGGACGCGCCCGGTGACCTGCTTCCTTCCACGCGGCGGCCGGCCGGCCTGCAGCGACCTCGCGGGCGGACCCTGGGCGCCATGTAGGGCAGCATTTCCGCCTCAGAGAAGGCCCCTTCCCCACCGCAGCGTCTCTGCATGCCGTCGCCCCTCTTCTCCTCCGCAAACCTGGCTCCCGCGCCCCCCTCCGCCGCCCGCCGGCTCCCCACAGGCCTTCCTGGCACCTGCCCCGGAGGAAAGGGATCTATGGACACGTTTGGGGTTCGTGTGGACCCTTGTATTTCAGAGATCTCTGGGCGGCCCCGAGGGTTGCTAAGTGAAGCGGGTGACCGGAACCAACCCAGTGGTGCCGAGGAAGAAAGGCCAGGCGATCAGTTTCCTGCAAAATGACAGCCAAGGGGTGCAGAACTCGATTCTGTCGCCATGCCTCCGAGCGGTGTCCAGGGCAACGGACAACGATGAGAAATGCCCATACTGAGTCCCTGGCTTAACTTGCTTGACTGCTAACCGAAAGGTTTGGGGGGTGAGGCCCCTTGCAGGAGAGGCCCTGCGAGCGACCTGCCTTTAAGATTGCAGCCAGGGAAAGCTTCAGGAGCAGTTTGACTTCTAACACACGGAGACCAGAAAAAGCCAACTCATCGCCATCGAGGCAATGTTGAGCCATAGCTCCCCTGTCGGTTTCCCAGATTGCAACTGTGGACCGGAACAGAAAGCCCAGCCTTTCTCCAGGGGGCTACTGGTTGCTTCCAACTGCCGACCATGCAGGTCGCACCCCAAGGCATGACCACTATACCACCTCCCTCAACTGGAATCGATTTGCTGGCAGCCAGCAACGTAGATTACCAAGCACCTTGACTGAGACACCTTACTGGCCACCCCTGTTGGTGTCAGGGCTAGGTGGATGGATAGAGGGACCTGGCCCAGAGCACCTGCAGTCTCGGCTGAGCTCCTGCCACCTCCATCCAGCCGCTCATCCAGGGTTGATGTTCAAAACTCTTAAAATCAAGTGGTGACAAGCAGTAGCCGCCCTGGTGGTCTGCTGGGTCAGCATCAGAGGCTAATCTCAGGATCTGGCTCAAACACTCTGTCCCAATTCTAAACCCCTGCCCCAGGGGGAACATGAGACTGCCTGCTCCTGTAAAGATTTATAGCCCCGGGAACCTTATAGCCCTAGAAACCGTACATTGGGTTTCTGTGAGCCCTGGTGGCCCAGAGGTTATTTATTGGGCTGCGATCCTCAAGGTTTTAGCAGTTCTAAACCACCAGCTGCTCCTTGAGAGAAAGATGGGCTTTCTACTCCCATGAGCAGTCTTGGAAACTCACAGGGGCAGCTCAGTTACTAGGAGCCAACATCGACTTGATGGCGGTGGGTTTGGATTTTTTAGCTTAGGAGTCATCTGTTAAGATGAGAGCCTGGAAAATCTGATAGGACAGTTCACCTCTGTCACGCAGTGTGCTGTGAGTCTGAAGTGACCAGCTGACACCCAACAGCAGCAAGTCGTTCTGAAGATAACGGCATGTGATGTCCATGTCCAGGAGTGAGGAGTCAGTCGGTGCCTACCCCCTGGGAAGTACCCATATGCTTATCAAGGATCCTGCCTTCTCAGGAAAGAAGTGACTCACCCAAGACTTCGGAGAGATAATCCCTTTGAAGGGAGACTCCCTGACTAAGCCATATGTGGCCTGGGCCCACCTCCACCTCCACAAGCCCCCATCCCCCCTCTGCTTTCCTCTGAGGCTATCCCACCTGCCCCATGGGGCCATCAACCCCTCTGTGGCTGAAATATCTTCTCTCTGCCTCTGGCCCTGACCCTCCTCTTATGTCCCACCCACCCCTCCCTGCTGTCTGTCTCCTGAACTCCTGCCTCTGCCAGATACTCATTACCGCCCATTGCTCCAGAACTTGCCTATTTCTGGGCAGCCCAGACCCACCTTGACTCCTGACTCCACCAGTCTGGAGGGCAGTAGCTTCCCCACTCTCATTGAAATGCCACTCAGAGTCCCCTGTCTTCTTCACCACAGCAGTGAATTCCCACTTCTAAACCTACCCCCTGAACTGCTGTGGGGTTACCTTCCTAAACCACTGACCAGCACGCTCCTCTGTCCCCATGTTGCTGAGTAGTATTTGGGTTGAGAGGTTAAATGATGTGGCTAGAGTCGGCCAGCTAGTGAGTGTGGTGAAGCCAGGATTCAGAGTGACCACCCTGGAGCTGGTGGTAGCCTTTTCCGGGACACTCCCAGTTGGGGCCTTCTGCCTTTCTTGCTGTCTCCTCCTGCTCATCCAGCTGGGCCTAGGGCTGCGCTTCTGAGACTGGCCCTTCCTTCACCTCTGCCCCCTCCCTCCCAGCCTGCTCTTAGTCTGGAATGTGTCCTCCTCCATCTCTCTGCACTGCCCCCCCACCCCTCCAGCTTTCCTGTCTGCCAACAATCTTCCTCCAGCTCAGCTGGATTTAAGGCTAATTCCCCTGCCCCCCCACCCCCAACACACACACACACACACAAATGCCCCACCCACCACCCATGACTTGTCTCAGAGCCTGTCAAGTTGTTCTGTCCTGTGGAAGCTCTGCTCAGACTTTAGTGAGCACCAGCACTTCCCTGGAGATCTCCCTAATCTACAGTCAGGTTCTGCGGCCTGGGCTTCTGCATTCCCCACAGACTCCCAGCTGGTGCTGGGCTCAGGGTCGCACTTTGAGGAACAGGATTCTAGAAGAGCCATGCGCAGAAGGCAGCGGCAGCTGGCCCATCTGGAAATGTGTACTGAGGACCTGGTCAGTGCCAGGCAAAGCAAGGTCCAGCTGAGTTCAAGGGCAGCTCCACAGAGCAGATGGATGGAGCACTTCAGAGATCTGCACCTCTGGAAAGGACTGGGAGGCAGCAGGGACGTGGGGAGGGAGAGGCTGGGGTGGGGCTGCGGTGCAAGGCCAGCCTCACTGTTCCCAGGGACTCACAGCTCAGCTCAGGGTGCGCTTTTGTCGGGGCAAGTGGGACATCCCTCTCCCTTGTTCATCAGTCACTGGGTGGGCGTCCCAGCTCAGCCCCACACAGCCCAGCAACCCTCTGACAGGATTCAGATAGGCCTGGAGGCAGGGAGGGTGATGATGGGCCCCAGAAGGAGAGCTTGTCACCACAGGGGGACATCAAGATCCGTCTCCAGGAAGCCACCACCACCTCCCCAGTCCCACGTCCCAAGTGACGGATATCACTTGCCTCAGTTTACCCATGTCAACAAACATTTCCCATCATGGGGAAGAGGCCACAAACGCCTCTCTGACTTTTGCCCTCATTTGTGCCTCCGGCAGCTGCGTGGTGGTCTGACGGTTACACTTGGGCTGTGATCCAAACGTAAGGTCAACAGTTCAAAACCACTGGCAGCTCGGAGGAGAAAGACAGCCAGGTTTTCTGCTCCTACAAACAGTGACAGGCTTGGAAATCCACCCGGGGTCCTTATGAGTCAGCACGACCCCACGGCAGTGAGCTTTTTGTTTTGTTTTGTTTGTTAACCGGAACCAAGGTCAGTACTGGGCGAGGTCAGTAGGTTGGCACTCAGCCTCTCTCCTCAGGGTTGGCAGTTGGAACCACCCAGCCGTGCCTCACAAGAGGCCCCAGAGGAGGCCTTCCTTCAAGATTACAGCCCAGAAAACCCCAGGGGCTGCTGTGAGCCCCTCTCGACAAGCATGGCATCATTGAGTTGGTTTTTGTTAACGGAGGTGATCTGCTTTGGATCCCTTGGTGGTACAGCATGAGGTCTTCCCTCCCCCCGAGGGCTCCCGCCCCTTGTGATTTCTGGTGGGCGTCTCTGAATGCTCCGGAAATGACCAGTAGCAGTGTGGGGAGAGAAGGAAGACTGTAAGTGTTTGGAAAAGGAGCCGTGGAGGCCAGGATCCCACCAGCTGGGTGGCTTCGTGGGTGTGTGACCTGTGTAGTCACAACGGCCCCCTCTTCAGTTGCCAGCCTGAAAGGCTCAGTCATGCCAGACAAGGGGCCTGCGTTTCCATTTGGTTAGGGAGTGGACTTGCAGGCCAGCTGCAGCTCCCAGGCTGGTTCCTGAGGGATCCTCTGGGAGCCAGAAGTCTGGGGGAAGAACTCCTGGTGGGAGGTGACCCCGGGGGGAGGGGGGGCGGCCTGGGACAGACCCTGTCTCCTCTGAGCCTCAGAGTTCCTGGGTGGGAAACCGTCCAGGGGGTGGGGCTGCTGCCCTCAGTGGCAGCTTGGGCTGTGGCAGCTGCTGCCCAGGAAAGCCCACTGGAGAGTAGGCTTGCTGTGCCTGGTGAGTCTTTGTGAGCAGAGTCGCTGAAGTTCAAGGGATGGCCAGATGTCTCCTCCGGGGCATGGCGTGCCCTGCTCCTGAGCACACAGCTAGCTGGCCTGGCTGTCATGTTCAGGCCTGGGCCCAGTGACCCGTGTCTGGGGTCTATCTTGGACAGGCCCTTGGGGTGTTTGGGAGTGAGTGGTGGTTCCCTAGGGACAGGTGAGGGAGGGGCCCAGGTGTCACTCTGTGAGGACATGCGGGAGCTGGGAGAGGCCTGGGTAGACTGCATTATCTTGGGCCTTGGCCCTGGCCCTGGTCCAGCTCCCTGACTCCCTGAGGGGCCCCTGAGCTGAAAATCTAGGTCACCTGATTTGCCTTCGCCCATCTCTTTCCTCAGTGCCAGGGGCTGCTGGCCACATGCCACTATCCATTGCAAGCAGACCCTTCCCAGCGGGGAGAGGGGCTGGGGGAGCCCTGACGTTTGAACCAGTGGCCTGGATGCTCCACTTTGCACAAGTCATGTGGCCTGCTTTGCCCCTCGGGCCACCAAGGTCAGGTCTGGGGGTGGAGTGTGGACGGGGCTGGCGGTCCCCAAAGGTCGTCATGCTGTATGATGCCCCGCCTGCTGTAAGCCCCGGCCACCCAGAGGCGCCTTGCAGACGTCACTAGGTTGGTAAGTAGGACAAAGCCTGGTCGCAGGCCTCGGGTGGAGGCGGAGGGACAGCCGCCCCCAGCGGTCAGCAGCCTGGCTGGTCCTTGGGGCTGAAAGGGCCCCTGTGTCCCATCCGCAGCCCGCGGGCCAGGAGCGCATTTCCTCAGCTGCGCCTAGCCTGGGGCTCCGCGGCCCTCGGGGGACAGACACAAATAGTTCCCGGCCCAGCTGCCCGGCCAGTTACCTAGGGAACCAAACTCAACGGGCTAACGTCACCGGGCCGTTGCGTAGCAACCGGCGCCGACGCCCCTCCCTCGCTCCCCGCCCCGGCGTGAAGTCATCGTCGCCATGGAGACGGCGGGGCGGGGCCCGAGGGGCGGGGCCTGGCCAGCGCCGGCCTCGCAGGCTCGTGGGCCTCGCAGGCTCGTGGGCCCCCCGCCGCGCCTGTGGTCGCACCCCACGCTGCGGCCCCGGCCCCCCGAGCTGGGCTCCTCCTCGGCCGGAAGGGACCGGCTCCAGAGGCGGAAACGGCGCCGCCTGGCTCGCGACGCCGGCACCGCCCTGCCCTCGGCCGGCAGGGCCTGTGGCCTGAGAAGGGCCCTTTGTGGCCTCCGCGCCCCGCGGCGGGGACTGGGCTCCCCGAAAGAGGCCTTTGTTCGCCTCGCCCCGTCTGACTGCCTGGGCTCCTGTTCCAGACTCTGGGCCCGACCTGGACTCCTGCAAGGGGAGGGAGGGCGACAAGGAGCAGGTGGAAGCGCTGGGTGGCCGCTCAGGTCACCTAGGGGACAGGTCACCAAGGCCGCCGCCTGACAGCAGCCCTGACTCCCTCCTCCACGCCCTGGCCGCCCCTGGGTGTTTGAGCTGTGTGCCCCGCTGCTGAGCCAGGCCACCCCGGGGGCCTTGTTCTTGGACGCTCTCTCCCAGCGCATCCGTTTCACCCTATAAACCGAAAAGCCACAAAGTAGAACCGCGGTGCAGGGTGCGCTTGGCTGTAAATTACAGAATCAGGTCGCCTGGCCTTTCTCCCTCAGGAGAGCTGGGTGGGTTGGAACTGCCTACCTTTTTGTTCATAGTTCAAGTGCTGAAGTCCAGGCTAGGAGACAATGCCCAGAGGTGACAGGACATCATTATGACCAGTTCTGCCTCCATTTCCCTTGCTAGAGGACTGGGCCTGCCCTGTTGAGGCTCATTGGGGTGCAGGCTGAGTGAGGGAGAGGCTTGTTTCTGGACCAAAGGCTACTTCAAAGGTACTGATAGAGGAGGTGGGTAGTGGTTAGAGTTGGATTGCCATCTGCAAGGTCAACAGTTCCAGGCTGGGGCTTTCCGCTCCTGTAGAGGGTTAAGTTTCTCAAACTCCCAGGGGCAGGTCTACCCTGTTCTCTGGGGTCTCTCTGAGTGACATCAACTTAATGGCTGTGAGAGCAACTCAGCCGCCGGCTTCTTAGGTGACTTCTGCTTCCTTGTGGGTTGGCATTTAAAACTCAGATGCAAAGGGATGGCTTTGCATGGTGAGCATCCCCAGGCTTTAGCTCTCCACTCCACCCCCCACCCCCTCAAGCATGTGGTCCGCGCTGGAAAGTTCTGGTTGTTGGCAGAACATCACAGACAAGCTCGGGTGATGAGGATGGACACACAGATCCTGAGGAGAAACTCAAAGGAGGAGAGAAAACCCAAGTAACGGATATTTGCCCCGTGCCCATTATTAAATGCCAGGATGCTTTTTAAATAGGCGTTTATCAAAGCACCCTTTTGAGACAGACAGAAAGCCCAATTCACAGCGCAGGAAATGGAAATTTGGAAACTTTGTCCAGGGCCGTAGTGTGCGGTCTGTGGACTGCCTTGCTTCCAGGTACAGGCTCAGTGGTTAATGCCCAGCCAGGAGGCCCTTCTGACCCACCCCTTCCCCCGAGGGCCTTTGCCCTCAGCCCGGATTTCCTAGTACAGGCCGACCTCAGTCATGTTGGGGGTTCGATCCATCCAGACCACGGCAGTGCTGTGAAGCTGGAAATCAACCCACTCACCTTTCTTGGTTTCTTAGTGCATAGGAAAGATAGGTTTACACCACACAGTCTCTAGGAGGCCTGATGGCAACGGCCTAGTGGTTACACATTGACCGGCTGACTGCAAGGTCAGCTGTTCAAAACCCCTGCGCGGGGGACAAAGATGGGGCTTTCTACTGCTATAAGAGGTACAGTTCTACCTGCTCTATAGGGTCGCTATGAATCGGCATCCACTCTATGGCAGTGAGGGAGTAGCCAGTTAGGTTTGGACGGTCGTGTGCGATTCGAAAGCAAACCTCACAGTGACCCTGCAGAACAGGGTAGGACTGCGCCCCCCTCCCCCCGGTGGACTTCCAAGATTGTAACTGTTTATGGGAGTAGAAAGCCCCGGCGGCTGCTTCCTGAGCAGGGGTTGGTGGTTTCGAACTGGGGACCACAGCCCAACTCGTAACCACTACGCCACCAGGGCTCCGTGACGGTGAGCATGTTCGAAAGGTGACCGACACATGAAGTGGGCACAGACTTGCTGGATGCGGGCTTGCCACGCACCTCCGTGAACAACGCCATAAAGCGAGGCACGCTGCAACCTCCGGATTTCAAGTCCTCTGCTCGGCCGTGTGCGGTGCTGTCCTCCGGCCAGCAGAGGGCGCGCTCCCTGGGCCCCGGGGTCCCGGAAACGAAGAGGCCGCTCTCTCCGCAGCCTTCGTCTCAATAGTTCAGCGTACACTGCAGACCTCAAGTTGTTACTCCGCAGAGCGTCCCCCTGGGAGCGGCGGAGACATCCTTTCTTTGTTAGAACCTGGGCCTCCCCCAGCCCAGCCCAGACACCTGGCCACAAACACTTGGTTATGTTAACCAATTAGCCTTGTTGTCACAGCCAAAATAAGAATATGATTATGCATACAAAATTCAGAATACTAGCAGATTTACTTTAAACCTCCCCCCCCACACACACACACCCAAAACTCAAACTGAGTCCAATTTAAAAACTTCTTTTAGAAGAAAAGCAAAATTTAAAGCGTGTCCCATCATTGAAATTGGACCCCCTCCTCCACATACATCCCCCACCATGGGAAAACTACCTTTATATCAGATAGGGTTCAGGCCGGGCTTAGGGCTTGGGATCTCTGTTCTGGAATCCATTTTGGCTGTATTAGAGCACCCATTGCCCTATGATCCAAGTGGCTGGCAGTTCAACACCTATCAGCAGTTCTTCGGGAGAAAGACTGGGCTTTCTACTCCCATAAACATGGTGGTGGGTGGAGGGGTTGCTATGAGACAGCATTGACGCAATGGCCCTTGAGTTTGGTTTGGGGTTTGGAAGGATAACAGTGAAACCCAAAACCCATTTGCCAAGTGCCCACTAATTGGTTGGACTAAGCCTCCATTGAAGTCCTTGTGACCATTAGCCAGGGACGTGGACGTGAACAGTCTTGCCACAGTCCGTTGGGAAGTGGAGGGCCGTCCCCCTCTGAGGGACTTGCCCGGTGTGTACTTGATGGAGATGACTGCTGGGGGTTGCATAGTCATGAGTCATGTCCTTGAGTCCCGATTGTGTTGATTGGAAGTCCCTGGATCCATCTTGTGAGCTCTTCTGTCTAACACAACATACATGTCCCAAGCATGGTCCTGTACCCTCTCCTGTCTTTCCAGCTGTACTGTGTGCACTCATCTGCCTCCAGTCATGCTTTTGTGGCAATTTCCCGAGCCCTCCCACATCCTGTTTGTCTCTGAATTTCAGGGAAACCTTGGATGCCATTGTGACCTCGAGCTGTGGTGGCCCTCACCCAGATGATAGGCCTTTTGCCTCCTTAAGACTTAAATGTTTTCTTTAAATTATATTGAGCTTTGGGGTCTCTTTTGGAACCTAAAACAGGAATCCATCCCGAGGAGGAAGAGGAGGAGGATATGGATGAATCGGGAGTGGACAGAGAGGAGATGCAGATGTAATGACAGACAGTCCCAGACAACCCCAGCCAGCCCGTGGGAACCCTCAAGCCGAAATTGAAATTGTCCCCAATTGGGCCAGGATGGTTGCACCTTATCCCCAGTGTGTCAGTGTGGCTTGCCTAGAGAAAGAAATCCAGAGACAATCATGTGTATAAGAAAGAGTTTTATATAAAGAGTAATTGTATATTAAGAAAACAGCCCAGCCCAGTCCACATCAAGTCTGTAAGCTCCATTATTAGCCCATATGTCCGATACCAGTCTGTAAATTCCTCTTCAGACTCACAACACAGGCAATGATGCCGAATGCAAGAAGATCACAAGCCAGTGGGTGGAAAGTCTTGTGGATCCAGTGGTGGTGGAAGCATCTCAGAGCTAGCGTGGGTCTCCATGTGGCTTCTCTGGCTCTAGGGCTCTGGTTCTTATCAAGTGTAGCTCGATGTGGCTTGCCATCAGGAATGTCTCACAGGGAGTGAATATGTCCTGCGTCCAGTGAGGTATTTATCTCCATAGCTCCTCCAAATGAGGCCATCAAGCTGTGACCTGATTGACAGGCTAACCTCCACCTCTTCACTCTTAATAGTCTCAAATTGACACCAGATTATGTAACTACCACACCCGGCATGGAGGTGACAAGGAGCCTGGAGATCTCAGAGGGAGCTGACACTCTGGGCAGCCTCCTGCCAGAACTCACAGCATCGGTGGGAACACATCCTTCACTGTAGGCGACCTGGCAGCCCAGTGTCCACCATCGTGAGACTCCTGACATCCACCAGGCCTTGCTGCTGCCCTTCCCTTACCCCTGCCAGGCTCAGGTGGTAGAACGGCGAGCTTGCGAGCTTGTCCACTGGTTCACGACCAGCTTTGCTCTTTCTCTAGGTTGAGCCTCTGCCGCCTGGCTGATCTCGTGGCTAGGACGCATGACCAAAAAGGTCACCACCACCCCTGGAGAGACTGGTTGTCAGATGTAAGATCTAACCAGGGAGCCAGAAGGCCCTGGACTGGGGGCACTCTCCGGTGTGGTGGAAATGAGGAGGTGCTGGGCTTCGAGGGGTGACTGTGTAACTCGGTCAGCCTCACTTCTCAGCTTTAGAGAAGTCGATGACCCACCACCACATTCTCACCACCCTTCACCCTCCTTCCCTGCTGCCTCTGTCCTGATCACCGTGGTGTCTGCTCCCCGGGGGTGCTCCTTGTCCATGTGAACCCCACTCATGGGACAGTGGGGCATGGGGGGTCTTCACCTTTCTCCCATCTCCACTGTCTTCTTGAAGCTTGCTTAACCCACTGCACCACTGGGTGCCAGGAGCCCCTTGCCAGTGCTGTCACGTGGGAAAAGTGAGCTGCTCCTTTTCATATCAACAACGTGTTGAAGGACCTAGGTTCACCTCCCCCCAGCCTCCCGACTCCTGACACTCCTCAGTCCGTCTGCCGGTCGGCAACACTGCAGTTCCCGAAGTCCCCTAAGGAATCGCGACTCTCCTCTCCCTGGCCTTCGAAGCCACTGGTCACCAGCAATGTCTGCCCCGCCCTCTGCACGACCAGCCCCGAGTCCTGAAGGTCTGGACACCCAATAGAGCGTCTCCAAGTCATGAGCCCCCACCCCGAATGCCAATGTCACCATGCTGCCTGCCCTGGCAGCTGCAGGGCCTCCGACTCAGACTGCCAGCAGGAAAGGTGGACTAAGAGCCCTACCTTTTGCCCCCAGTTCCTGGGAGAGAACCTGCTAAGCCTTTGGAATGTCCTGAGTTCCAAACCCGGCCAGCAAACCAGACTCCGTGCTGTGGTAGCGGTGGCATGACCACCGTCACCTGCAGCCACCCCGGGGGAAGGCAGACAGACCTGCCTCCACCCTCCCACCGCTGCCCTCACTAAGTCATTGAAACAACCACCCAGAACTCACCCCCCACCGCCACCACAGTGATGGGGTTTGTTAGGGAAGCAACAGGCTACTATTCAGGCTCAGGAACAAGGTAGGATGCAGTTCTTCAGGAACAGCGCCTCAGTGGCACCAGCAGTCATCCCTCCCCCTGGCCCCGGCTTGGCCTCCGCCCTGCTCAGGCAGGTGTCAAAGTGCCCTACCAGTGCCAAGGCTCAGTCAGCAAGCCTCCTGCCCAGAGGCGCCCACTTCTTGCGCCATGGGCCTGGCTGCCCATCTCCTGCCACCATGTCTCTGCGACTGCTTCTCACTGACCGCCACCATCTCCGGAGTTACAGCTCTCTGCCTGTCCCCTGGGATCCCTGCTCCTCTCACAGAATTCCTTTTTTTTTTGATGGCCCCCTGAGGTCCAGCTCTCTGATGACTCATTTTAAGCCTAGAGAGACAGCAAAACCGACCAATCCCCTTCTCGGGTTTCATACACTTTATTTGCATGGACCCACCCCCACCAGTGTGCCATGCACCTTATTTACATTATCATCGAGTAACCCAATCCAGGGTGGGCCACAGACACACCTCATTTACATAGCCCCACGCAGTCATCTGGAGGTTGCTGACAAAGATGATGGCTAGAAGAGTCACACTGATCAGGAATTCTCTGCACTGTAGCTGTTGAGTGGATTCCGTCCCTTAGTGACCTGACAGGGCAGGGTTTCCAAGGCTGTCTGCCTGTCATCCTGATGGAAAGACTGCCTCATCTTTCTCTCTGAATGGATTTGAACTGCTGACTACCAGGGCTGGGCTCCTCTGACTTCATTGAAGTGCCTGTCCTTCAAGGAAGGAACCCTGGTGATGGAGTGAGCTATGTGTGGGCTGCTAACCACAAGGTCAGCAGTTCGAAGCCACAAGTGACTCCAAGGGACAATGACAGGCTTTCTGCTGTGAGTCCAGTGTTTGGTTATTCAAGGTGAAGCACCGGATGGGGGACGGGCTGCCCCTCAATAGCTGTTGTTAACCAGTGGAGCCAGAAAGGCTCATCTTGTGATTAGGGGTGGGGGCCTTGAGTCACTTGCACATGAGCCCACCTGTAGGGAGGAGCCCGGGTGGTCTAGTGGGTACACGCTGGGCTGCTCACCCAGCTCCGCAGGAGAAAGATGGGGCTTTCCACCCCCACAGAGAGCTACAGTCTTGGAAACTCACGGTAGTTGTGCCGTCCTAGAGGGTGGCTGTGGTCAGTCTGGGCTAGGTGGCAGGGAGTTTAGGGAGGGGATGGGCCTCAATCACAGAGCAGGGATGCCATCAGTCATCAGCGAACACCCTGGCCCCTGAGTGGCCGGGTTGGCCATGGTGCTGTGCATAGCTCCAGGCGACCAGTTCTGTAATAGAACTCCAAGGCGTCACCCACCACCATGGAGTCCGCCCCGACTCACAGCGCCCCTGCAGGATGGGGCAACTGGACACTGACTCCCGCGGGTCATTGTGAGCCCCAGTGGACTCCACAGCCAATGCTTTGTTGTATTTTACTGGGGGGTTCTTACAGCTCTTATCACAATCCATCCATCCATCCATCCCCCCATCCATCGTGTCAAGCACTATTGTACATGTTCCATCGTTTTCAAAATATTTTCTTTCTACTTGAGCACTTGGTATCAGCTTCTCATTTTTACCCCTCCCTCCCACCCTCCCTCAAGAACCCTTCATAAACTAAATTGCTATGTTCACATCTTACATCGTCTGCTGTCTCCCTCCACTCACTTTTCTATTGTTTGTCCCCCTGGGGAGGTGTTATATGTTGGCCATTGTGATCAGTTCCCCTTTTCTCACCCCACCTTCCCCTTCCCCTCCTGGTATCTACTCTTATTATTGGTCCTGAGGGCTTCATCTGTCCTGGATCCCCTGTGTTTCCAGCTCTTACCTGCACCAGTGTACATCCTCTGGTCTAGCCGGATTTGTAAGGTAGAATTGGGATCACGACAGTGGTGGGGAGGAAGCCTTAAAGAACCGGAGGAAAGTTGCATGTTTCATCGGTGCTATACTGCACCCTGACTGGCTCGTCTTCCTTGTGACCCTTGTATAAGGGGATGTCCAATTGCCTACAGATGGGCGTTGGGTCTCCACTCTGCCCTCCCCCTCATCCACAGTATATGATTTTTTTGTTCTAGGCGTTGTCATCTTTTTTAATGACAGGCCAGTCGCTGTGTGTTCTGACCTCAGTTGTTTCGCGTGAGCCCCATCCCACCTCCCTGGTGGGAATTGAACCCACATTTGTGTCAGGGCCCTCTAGTCCCACTGCCCACCTCTCAGAGAGCCCTGGCCGGGACGGCATTGCCCCGGGGGAGGGTCAGGCCTCAGTCCAGCAGGTGCACGTCCACCTGGCTGAGGGTCCACCTGGAGACCCCCGGCCCGCCCTTGTTCTTCTCTTGCACATTTGGCCCCTGGCACAAAGCAGTGGGACCCCCGCCCGACCCCAGAACCCCCAGCTCCACTCCAGACCCTTCGCCCTCGTCTTGGAGAAGCGGGGAGGCTGGCACTTGGAAAATAAACGCTCGCTGGTAGTTTATTGCCAGGCTGGAAGGGCCCCCCTTCCCCATGCCCTGGGCAGTCTCTGGGGCGCTAGTCACAGCCAGGGCTGGCCGGGGGGTGGTCCGGCGGCGTGAGGTGGCTGGTCAGGAAGCGCACGGCCGAGCGGATGCCCTCGATGGTCCGCCGCTCCAAAGTCTCCAACATGTTGGCGATGGCTCGCAGGGCTGCGCTCGTGCTGGCCGTCCAGCCGGAGGCGAGGACCGCGCTGGCGTTGTCCAGGAGGCTGGAGGCCGAGCGCAGGCCGGGCCCTGGGCCTTGCAGCAGGTCTGTGGCCGAGCCCTGGCCAGTGGCCAGGAGGCGCGTGGCTATGTCCAGAGTGGCCTCGGACCACACCAGGATGTCCGCCAGGGAGCTGATGGAGCCCTCCCCGCCGCCCAGCAGGCTGGTCATAGAGCGCATGTAATTGTTCTCCTCGTTGGCCATGTACAAGCTGGGGTCCAGGGGCCTCCGGCCTGTGGCCAGCGGGTGCAGGGTAGGTGAGGGGGGCGGGCTGCCCCCTGGGGACGGCGGGAAGGACCAGGCCCTTGCCTCCTCAGGCGCCGCCAGTTCCGGGCTCCTGGACCCCTGGCCTCTGGGATGCCACCGAGCTGTGTCAGTGCTGTTGGTGGCCTGACTCTGGGCGCTGGGATTCCTGGCCACCGCGGCCAGTGGGGGCTGGCCGGTGCCACTCCCCACTGGCTGTGCCTCCATACCTGGGGAAGGTGGCGTGGATGGCCGGCTGGGGACACTCTCTTGTGGCGACTGCTCTTCCTGCGTGGGGGCCTGGTGCTCCAGAGGTTCCTGGCCCTGGCTTGTGTCGGCATCTTCAACCAGTGGGGCGCTGGGGGACACCTGCAGGGTGTCCGGGGCTTGAGGGAGAAGCCGAGCTGTCACCTCCGTGCTGGCCTCCGGGGCGCCTTCCGACGTTGACCTGTCCTCTGGGCTAGCTGGCTGGACGGGAGCCTCATCCGCATCAGTGGATACGGCCGTGCTGCTGGCCTGGCCCTGAGACCCCGTGGCTGGGCTGGGTGGAGGCTGGAGGTCCACCACACTGTTCAAGGAGGCCTGGGGGGTGCCATCTGGGGGGCTGTCGGTGCCTTCGGCCTCTCCCAAGGGCTGAGTGGTCATCTATGCCCGCTGGTGGTTTGAGGGAGTGGCCAAGGCCCTACCAGTCTGAGCTGCCCAGGTGGTGAGGTCACAGGGGACTCTGGGCAGCTGGCGATGTCACAGGCATCTGTGGAGTGAAGAGACCAGTCTCCTAAGGGGCTGCTGGGGTCCAGGGCCGTGCAGGCAAAGGTGGGGTCAGCTTGGCGGTGACTGTCGGTAGATGGTGACAATGGACATCCCAGGCCACCTCTGGGACCCCCTCTCTCCATACTGCTGACTCTGGCTCAGACTCGGTTGTTGTCCTTCAGCGGACGGGGCTTTCAGCAGCCTGGAGGAGGAACAAGCAGCTACTGGCCCTGGCCCTCTGGCTGTGCCTCTTTGAGGGTGGCAGGTGTGCTACCTGCCCGGGGCACTGGAAGGGGGCGCAGTGCACAGTGTGTGTGAACCCTGAGAAACCAGCAGGTTAGAGCACACATTTGAGAGCCCTCGCCTGACTTCCAGGAGCCCCAGTGAAGTGGCAGGTGAGTGTCAGGCTGCTAACCACAGTCAGTGGTTCAAACCTCTCTGCTGCCCTGCTGGAGAAAGACGAGGCTTTCTGACCCTAAAGATTTACAGCCTCGAAGCCCACAGGGACATGTCCATGCCAGCCGAGGCCTGCGAACGATCCCAATCAACCTAGAAGCAGCATGGCATTGGGTTTGGGTCGTGTTTGTTTTTTGGGGGGGTGGGTCGGTTATCCTGAGTCCAGAGCTTGCTTCTCTCACCTTCTCCCCTCCTCTCCCAACTGGCGCACCCTGACGCCTACCTCGCCCCAGCCCTGGGCGGCGGTGGCTCCCACTGCCTCCCCAGGTCTCCCAGGCTGAGTGGGGCGCATGTGAGCTGCTGTCGGGTCTCGAGGCAGAGTCCTGATGGTTGTATTCGTGGTCCCAGGGGCACCGTGTTTGGGCCAGGCTGGCCACAGGCGCTGGTTTCCACAGCCCTTTTGTCACGGGACAGGCACCTCCACTTCTTGGCTCCGCGGGCAGAGGCAACCAGAGACCTGCAAGATGCCGAGTGTCCTGGGGCCATGTAACTCCAGGCCAACCTTCTGTGATGCGGTTTATTCGGAAAGGGGTTCAGTGGAAGGTTCCAGCCTGTTGTTGGTGCTCCCCCCGGGGGTCAGCTGCTTGCATTTCATGACTGCAAATGGGAGCCCTGGTGGTATCGTGGGTTTCGCGTTGCGCTGTAAACCGCTAGGTCAGCAGTTCGAGACCATCAGCTGCTCCGAGGGAGAGAAAGGAGATTTTCTGTTCCCGTAATGTTCTAGTCTGTTCTATAGCTTCCTTATGAGTCAGACTTGAACTTGATGGTATTGAGTCTTATGTTGGACGATGGATGAAGAAAGGAGACTTTGTCGCCCAGGAGGTTAAGCACTGTGCTCCTAACCCAAGGTCAGCGGTTCAAGCCCACCATGCTCCACGGCAGAAAGATGAGGCGCTCTATGTCTGTAAAGATTTCCAGCCTTGGACACACTATGGGGCAGTTGGGCACTGTCCCGTAGGGTCACTGGGAGTTGGAATCAATGGCAGTGGATCTGGTCTTCGGGTCAAACATCCAGTCCTCCCACGGATGCCCTTGTATGTAGAACGGGAGCGGGAGAGGATGCGGTGAGTGCCGCCGTAGTCCCGCAGGTACCTCAGTGGCCCTAACAAACTTGACTGCCTCGTGGCTGAGGAGCCTGGAAGTCAGAGCTCGGGCGCCAGCTCTAGGGGACGGCTTTTGTTCTGGAGGAAGGTTCTTGTCTGTTCAACGTCCGTGAGCCCAGTGTCTCTTAGAGATCTCCATTTGCCTTGGCATCAATTCTCTGGGTCTAGGAGGTTCTCAGCCCAGGGGCCCCAGGTCCAAAGGACTTTCTCTGTTCCTGGGCCGTCTTTCTGGGCGGTAGTCAGGTCTCCCTTTGGACTGTGACCTGAGTAAAGTATTACACTCCACCCTAATCTTATGACTGACTGCCTGGTGACCCCCGACCACATCTTGGAGAGTCCCCTCACCACCCAACTGCCAGACCGCCGACAGTCACGGGGCAGGCGAGCTGACACATTTCGGGGTGCCACAGCTCAATCTCTGACGAGTGCTATCACGTCGTTTCTGACTTACAGCGCCCCCGTGGGTTACAGGAAGGAACGCTGCCAGTCTGACGCCACCTGTGTGAGGCTGAGTTAGCTAGAGAAGCAAATCCAGCGGCACGCACGTCGAAAGGCCTTTCTGTCCACCAGCAAGCCTGTAGCCAGAGAAGACCTCCCAGCCCAGCCAATTCCACCCAGTCCGTAAGGCCCGTGCTGGTCAACAAGCCTCCTCAGGCAGTGTAGCGGGAGCAGAAGGGTGCAGCAGGATCACAGGCCAGCGAGTTTAGAGCCCCTTGGAACCAAGGGGGGTGGGAACATCGCAGGGTACCGACACCAAGCAGGTAAGGGCTTCAGCAGGCAGGAAGGTGGCGCGGCAGAGAACCAGTTCCCAGGGTCTGTCACTCTTTTGCCAAAAGGCTTAGGAACCTGGGAAGGAGTCGCCAGGCTGCAACCTGATTGGCAAGTTGAACTCCCACGCCTCGCCTCCGGGGTGTCTAGTTGACATAAACCATCTATCACACCATCCTCACCAATCCTTATCTTTCTTTCCTTTTTTATCTCATTGCTGCAGCCACGAGGGTCTTCCTCTTTTTCACTGACCCTCTCTGTGACCCACTGTGATGTCCCCGCGGACAGGCCTCTCCTGACGACATGTCCAAAGGACAGGAGACAAAGCCTCACCTTCCTCTCTCCTAAGGAACGTTGGACTTCCATTGTTCTTCCGGAAGTCCGTGGTGTGTTCGGTGTCCTCCCAGGGGTGTATGTGCTTTGGACATGTCAGGAGAGGCCAGTGGAGGCTGGGCTTCCAGGGGTCAGTGAATACACTCAAACCTGAACTCACTGCCATCGAGTCAATTCTGACTCACAGACAGCCTACAGGACAGAGCAGAACTGCTTCTTAGGGCTTTCAATCCTGTCAGTCTTTATGGGAATGGGCAGCCTCATCTTTCTGCCCGGGTCCAGCCATCAGGCTCAAACTGCCAACCTTCCCGTCAGTAGCCCAATGCTGCACTCACTGTCACCCGACTGTTGAGTCTATTTTCATTCCGTGATGCTATAGCCCTGAGTAGGGTATCCCCAAGAATTTAAAAAACAAAGGAACAAATCCTCTGCCATCGAGTGGATCCCGACGCACAGCGACCCAATAGGACAGGGTGGCAGAACTGCCCGGGGAGTTTCTGAGACATGACTCTACGGGAGCAGAGAGCCCGATTTCTCCCTCAGAACGACCGATGGCCTTGAATTGCTGACGTTTTAGATCGCAGTTCAATCCATAACCACCACACCATCAGGGTTCCTGGGGGCGGGTGTGTGTGTGTGTGTGTTACAAGACTGTCCATCTTTATAGGAGTCGCTGACCTCTTCTCTGTCCCTCGGGGAGCCCCGGGCTGCTTAGCCAGTCACGCTGTTCATAAACCCGCCTCTCAGACTGGAGCCCTGGGTGGCTGCAGAACACGCTCCTCTGCACGGTCTTCTTCCGGGGAGCGACGTGACAAAGACTCAGCAGCTGGACCTGGGAGAGGGCAGTGGAATGCCAGGGAGGCCTGCGCCCAGCGGTCCTGCCTCCAGCCTGCCGTGGCTGGGCGGCCACTCGGGGCTCTGCTGTTCTCTCCAGTCCCAGGAGCGTCCAAGTGCTCGCTCCTGAGCTCTCTCCCCGGACGTCCTCCCTGCGGCCTCTGGTTCTGGGCTCCTCCAACTCACTCACCACCCTCAACCCGGTGCCGACTCGCCTCGACATCATGGGACAGGGTTGAACTGACCCCCACCCCTGCCGCCCCGTGGGTTTCCAAGACTCTTTGGGGGAATAGACAGCCTCTTCCTCCTCTCATGCAGCAGCTTGGGGGGCTGCAGTTATGCCCATAGCCCACTATGCCACTAGGGTACCCTGCTTCTTGCCCCAGACACCCCCCCACCCAGCTGAGCTCCCTCTCTGCACACGCCCCTCTGCCTGCTGCCCCGAGGTGGGCTCCCTGCTGTTTGCCACTTCTCAGCGCAGGGTCAGCGCGCGCTGGGCATCCTTCCCACAATTACCTGCCACCTCAGAGGTTGCCAGGCAAAGCCACCTTTGCTCACAGGCCTGGGGCCAACAGGTACAATGTAGTCATTACATCATTGGGTGTCCACTTGGGACTCTTCAGAGGGAAGGGTGGAGTCTAGCCTGTCAATCAGGTCGCAGCTTGATGACCTCATTTGAAGGTGCGACAGAGATAAATAGCTCACTGGAGGCCAGAGAGACTTTGCTTCCATTCCTGCTGACAGGCCACATGGAGCTATGCTGATGGAGCCAGAGCCCGGGAGCTGGAGGGGCCACATGGAGACCCCTGCCAGCGCTGAGATGCTTACAACGCCAGTGGATCCACAAGACTTCCCACCACTGGCCTGTGATCATCCTGCACTCAGTGTCATTGCATGTGTTGCATGAGTCTGAAGAGGACCTTACAGACTGGTAATGGACATTATGGACTTGGTCCGGACTGGGCTGGGATGTTTTCTTGACGTACAACTACCCTTTGATAGAAAGCTCTTTCTTCTGTCTGAGCATTTTGTTTCTCCAACACACACAACCTCTCACTCATGAGGGCATCTGGGAGCACACTGGGGGCCGCTCCTCTGCCTTGACCTTTGCCCTTGGTGTCAGAACCCACTTCCATTCAACCTAGCGACCTGCTCAGCAAAAGAACACATTTCCCACGCTCCCTGGCAGTGCGGTGGGACTCATGACCCATGTTTGGCCCTCAAGAGGGAAGCAGAAGGTGCGGAGAGTTCCCAACACGCAGAACACCTTTCTGCTTTTCATTCACCCTTTGGACAGGCCCTGGTGGGCAGTCGAGGCTCAGGGCCTGGCCTAGCAGGCTAGGCCCTCAAGTGCTCACCCTAAATGCCCAACTTGATATCCTTAGTGTTTGAGACCCCAGTCCACTCAGTCTGGCTCAGGATCCTGTACACCTCTGAGCTCCGGCAATCACACTGGGATCTTCCAAAGTCCTCAAGCATCCCCTTTCCACCCCTGATGGGATGGGTACTAGGCACCGTGGTCACTGCTTAGCTGCTGCCACCTTGGTGTGGCCACTGCTCTCTGGCCAGTCTGAGGCCTTTCGTGGCTACTCTTATCATAGGTCTGGAGCTTTCTAGAACTCTGCCGCCCTACCCCCCAAATCCACACCCAACATCTACCCTGTGGCGGAGCCTGAGTCAGGAGGCTAGTCCTCTGCTTGGGACACTCAGCCCCCTCTGAGTACACTCTTGGGGTCCTGATCGGTCTTCCTAGAACTCCCACCTCCTGAAGGTTCCAGAAACTAAGGAGGTGGAGAAACGTGGGCTCCACCAGCAGATGGTACGCAAATCCCACTGGGTGCACACTCCGAGGATTTGTTTGGAAGAAGTAGGTTAATAAGCCCCGTAGGGAGGGGCCTGACCTCAAGAGCATTCTCAAGTTAACAAAAGGTGGCAGTACCCACTGGCTTAGGAGGGTGGGTGCCCGGAGCCTGGGGTGTGTGTGTGTGGAGGGGGGACAGGTGGGGCCCAGGGGTCCAAGGGGCGCTAGAGTCCCATTCTATAGGAGAGAGTGAGGGCCCCCTGCTCTTGAGAACCCTGGCATGAAGGGAGCTGCAAGGCCAGGCAGCAAGGGGAGTGAGCCGGCAAGGTCGGGCTGCCCTGTGGGGCCGTGGTGGGAGCAGGTGGGACTTGGGGAGAATGGAAAAACCCCGGGGGAGTGTTAAGTTGTTTGTGCTGAGTTCTCCAAGGTAAACCCCTCACTGGCTTCACAACATAAAAAGCTTCTCCTCCTGTTCCAGGGCTTCAGGTGAGGGAGGGCGTGCGTCCAGGGACACTGTCTCTGGGAGGCTGGCTTGGAGCAAGAGAGAGCAGAGAGAGGGAGATGCCGGAATTATGAGCTGGTAGAGTCCTGAGGGTGTGTGTGCACGTGTGTGTTGTGCACGCATGCCCTCAAGCACACGTGTGCAAATGAGGTGCTCAACTCCTAACGGAAAGGTTGGAGGCTCAAACCCACCCAGAGGTGCCTCTGAAGAAAGGCCTGGCGATCTTCCTACAAGGTCACAGTTCTTCTCTGACGCGCCCCAAGCTGGACTCCCTCCACAGTGACTGACCAGCAGAGAAGGAGACAAGGAGAGCGATGTAGAAGAAAAAATTCTTAGACCCGGAGAGTCCTGATGGCGTGGGGGTTACACGTTGGGCTACTAACTGCAAGGTCAGCAGTTTGAAACTACCAGCCGCTTTGCAGGAAAAAGAAGAGGCTACTCCCATAAAGTTAGTCTTGAAAGGGACAGGGAATCTCCGGCCTACAGGACAGGCTGTGAGTCATTGAACAGGGACCCGGGTGTCCACCTGGCATGCGCTAATTCAGGCCCCAAGCCAGGGGTGGCATGTACACCTAGGTGGGCAGTTCACCTGGATTTGGCCCAGTTGAGGCCAGGTGAGCTTAATTCAACCAATGGGGTCAATCAGTGCCGTTGACCATGCCCCCCAGCCAAAAGACCCACAAAAGGCCCAACCGAAAGACCCCTCCCCCCCTTCTCCCTTCTGCTGCTGGGCTGTGTTGTCTCTCTCTCTCTCCCTTGTCTCTCCTCTCTCCCTCTCTCTCCTCTCTCTCCCTGACCCCTTCCCCGGAGGGTGCAGTCTGCAGTCCGTGTTCAGTTAACTGTAAAACCTGAAGCTTCTTTTATCCTTTATTGAAAAAACAAAACAAAACACTTAGATTACAAACCAGGCTTTGTAGTGAATTTCTTTCTCATGCAAAGCCAAGAATCGAGGTATTTCCTACCCGAGGAATCTGAACTCAATGGCAGTGAGTTTTTTAAAAAGTACTTTCTGGATGTAATATTAGTAAGGAAATTTCTTTTTCTTTTTAATTGTTTTATTAGGGGCTCATACAACTCTTATCACAATCCATACATACATCAATTGTGTAAAGCTCATCTGTACATTCACTGCCCTGATAATTCTCAAAACATTTGCTCTCCACTTAAGCCCCTGGCATCAGGTCCTCATTTTTCCCCTCCCTCCCTGCTCCCCCCTCCCTCATGAACCCTTGATAATTTATAACTTATTATTTTGTCATATCTTGCCCTGTCCGACGTCTCCCTTCACCCACTTTTCTGTTGTCTGTCCCCCAGGGAGGAGGTCACATGTAGATCCTTGTGATTGGTTCCCAGTAAGGAAATTTCTAAAGGGAGAAAGACAGGTGCTGGGTTAGAAAAATGCTTTTAAAATGTAAAAGGAAAACCACAACCTGGGGGATAATATTTGCTACAATTACAATAATGTATAGAGATCTCAGGTTGATGAGATGGCATTAAAGACCCCATAAGACAATACGCAAAAGATGAGAACAGAATAGTCAACAAAGAAATAGAAATAAATACCCCAAATGCAAGCCCAATCTATTGCCTTTGAGACAATTCTGTGTGGAAGCAGAACCACCAACCTTCTGGCTAGTGGGTAAGTGCTTAACCACTGCACCACTAACTAGACAGAAACTGTTAGGTAGCCAGATAGGAGGTGGCTCCTCTCTGTGCCTGGGGGCCTACAGGAGGTTGGAAGCCAATGCAGGTTAAAGAGCGTGCCCAATTCAGGCCCCTGAGTCAGTACACCTGGGTGGGCCCCACACTAGGCCAGGTGAGCTTAATTCAGCCAATGGGGTCAACCAGTACCGTCGGCCACGCCTCCCAGCAGAAGGCCCTAAAAAGGCCTGAACCGGGAGACCGCTCCTGTCTTCTGCTTGTATTTGCCTCTCCCCTCCCCTCCCCATCCTCTCCCCTCCCCTCCCCTCCCCTCCCCATGAGTCAGCGGGAGGCAGGGGGGGGTACAGTCCTCTGTTCATCAGTTTACTGTAAAGCCTGAGACTTCTGTCTTTCATAAAAACTCACTTGGATCACAAGCCAGGCTTCGGTGTGCATTATTCCTCCTCTGAAGCCAAGAATGGAGGTAGTTCTCACACCTGCGGAATCTAACAAGACCTGGGGCCATGGAGTTGATTCCGCTCACGGGACTCTACAGGACCGAGACAAAGGTCCCCACAGGCTCTCCGGAAGCAGACTGCCACATCGTTCTCCACCAGAGGGCTGGTGAGTTTGACCCGCTGGCCTTTTGGTTAGCAGGGAGTGCTTAACCACTGCACAACCCCAAACAAACCAAACCCACTACCATCAAGCCCTTCTGACTCATACTGATCTTCTAGAGCAGTGGTTCTCAACCTGGGGGTCGAACGACCCTTTCACAGGGGTCCCCCAATTCATAACAGTAGCAAAATGACAGTGATGAAGTAGCAATGAACATAATGTTATGGTTTGGGGTGGGGGGCAGTTACACAACTTGAGGACCTGTATGAAAGGGTGCTGGCATTAGGAGGGTTGAGAACCACTGCTCCAGAGGGTTTCTGAGACCATGAGCCTCAATGGGGGCAGACAGCCTCATCTTTCTCCTGCTGAGTGGCTCCTGGGTTGGAACCATTGGCCTTGTGGCTAGCAGCCAACGCCTAACCCACAGCGCCACCAGGGCTCCTGAGATAACCTGCAGACAGGAGCACGGGTTACCATTTATTTATAATCAAAGGAAAACAAGCTAACTCAAACTAGCTGTCTCGGAGTAGGGAGACAGGTGGCGTCATGGTATTTTTTGGGATCACTTGTTTCTCGTTTTTCGACAGTCCCTTTATGACTGGCCAGTTGAGGGCATCTGATTGTGAGGTGCCGTCCAGCAATCGACGAGTGGACAGAGTCTGCTCCCTAAGGCAGGATAGTGGAGTCTTCTGTCACGGTGCAAGCCTGGCAATTTTGAATCCATTTGTGCTCCTTCAACTATGAGTCAATATTAATCATCTGAACAAATTTCCGAGTTACAATCAATTTCTCTCCTACCTGGGCCAACTGGGATGGAGAGGAGAGAATTCACACAGGGTTGGAGTACCCAAGAAGGCAGGTAAGCACAGGCTTACTTGTGCCTATTTATTAACCTGCAGTGAATGTGAAACCCATGTGCAATTGTTTTTCACGACAGATTAATAAAATGAGCATAAGTAAACCCACACTTGCCTTGCTGGCCAGACCGCTGTCCCTGTCAGAGATTAAAAAACTCGAAGAACCTTCATTCACTAACAGTTAACAACCAAACACAAAGGGGCCAGTGCTCACCTCGCTATTGGGCCAGTAGCCCGGTTACTTTTCTTAATGCAGGTGGCCTAAGGCACTCACTTACGCAGTCTCTGTGGAGTTTTAATAACTCACCACCTGCTCGGAGGCAAACGGGGTGGATGCAGATGTCACCTGGAAGAGCCGGACTCTGAGGGGCTTCTCTTGTTTGCCTGACTATTAGTGACCAAGCAGGAGCCCTGGTAGCAGTAGGCTGCTAACTCCAAGATCACCAGTTTGAAACCACCAGTTGCTCCTTGGGAGAAAGAGGCCTTCTACTCCTGTGCAGAGTTTCAGTCTTGGAACCCACAGGGGCAGTTCTACCCTGCCCTGTGGGGTCTCTATGAGTCAGAATTGACCCGATGGCAGTGAGTTTGGTTTGGTTAGTGACCAAAAGGTGAGGTCCTGCTATCTGGTTCAGATAACAGACTTCCTGAGACTGGCCAGAGAACCTCCCTGTTGTGTTTGCTTGCTCACGGCCACCTTTGCTTCCTGTGGGTGTCCTGAAACCCGAGTTCTTGAAAGCATCTGTGTGACTCCCAGGGTGTGAAGTCTGAAGGAAAAAGTGTGTATCCCCTGTATTCGGATTTCCAACCGGACGCCATCAAGACAGCCTCCTGTCCCCCTCCTTACTGGTGCCACCTTCTGAAAAAAACAGGTGCGTTTCTTCCTCTTGATCTGGAATCGGTCTATTGGCTGGCTGCTCCCGGTAGGAACTCTTACTAGCTAGGGGTCACGGGTGCTTCCATGCTGGTTCCCGCGCTGTGAGGATTCTGCCCAGTGCCACAACCGCTGTGGAAACCTTCATCGAAAAGGCAATAAAAGATAGTTTAAGTTTTCTTTTAACCTTTTTTAAATTAAATACTTTTATTGGGGGTTCTTACAACTTTTATCACAATCCATACATTCATCCATTGTGTCAAGCACATTTGTACATTGTTGCCCTCATTTTCAAAGCATTTTCTTTCTCCTTGAGCCTGGTTTTAATTTTTTTTATTATGATTTCAGCAAAAATGTACAGAGCAAATTGATTTTTGTGTTTGTTTGAGAGTACCAAAGAGACTCTGGCAATTTGCAGAGAGCATTTATTAAGTCCTGAGACCAGACAAAGACACCCATCCTCTCCAGGAGGGAGACCATCAGCTCCAGGCTGTCATGGCGTCCGAGGGTCTTCAGAGGTCAGAGACGTCACCAGGACACGGGAGCTCAGAGGGAGCTGTCATAGAAGCGTGGTTGGCAGATCAATACGTCACAGTTGCTGGTGGGACGATGGGGGCTTGCAGGGGACCCTGGTTGAGACGCGTACATCTGTGAGAAGGGCTTACCAGATTGGCTCAGGGCTCTCCGGCCCAGGCAGATCAGGATCAGGATGTGACACGTGCCCATGTGATCTGGGCACCCCAGGTCACATTCTAAATCCTATGAAGGCACATCCAGGCGAGTCCCCAAGGGCTCTGTTGCTTAACCCTCACCAGGCCATTGGAATGAGTGACCCGCTCTCAACGCGCTCTGCCGGAGGGCAAAGCCTTCCCCGCTGCTGGTTAATGGTCGGAATGAATTCCGTGGAGACGCAAAATGGATTTCAAGCTTTCACTGTAACCACAGCTTCTTGCAAAATGTAAGCTCCGATATACATTTAACAGTTCATGCACATTTTGTTTTGTGACCAATAAAATATTATTTTAAAAAAATGTTTGTTTTTCCTTCTTTCAACTCTTCCAGAAGCCTGGGCAAATAGGATTCCCACTCTTCAAAGGAGACCTCATCCCTGCTCCATCTCTCCCTCCCTCCTACCCTTCCCAGTGCCCCAGTTCTCCAGCTGCCCCCTGCTCCAGGCTGTGGGTCACTCCGGCTGGGCTGGGGAGGGGTCTATCCTAGGCCCCTTCTCAGGCTGAGGGGGTGGGGGTGGCCTGGGGTGCTCCAGAGCAGAGGCCAGAAGTCACCCTGTGATCCATTCTCCCTCCTGAGTGTCTTCAGACAGAGCCCCTAAGTGGTAGGGGTGCGTAGAAATGCATCACCCCAACCGAGACAAGTCCCCAGCCTGTTGTCACAGCCCAGCACAGAGTCTAAAGTGACCCAGAAGGTACAGGTGACCAGGCCCAGGGATGCGGGCAAGATTTACAGACCGAGTGAACCAGAAGCCAAGTGGCAATGTCAGGGAACATACAGATAGAATGCTGCCCTCAGCTGCCCAGCTGGCCCTTCTGCCCTGGCTGCTGGGCCTCTCCCAGCCCCAGGATCTGCTAGTCACCGACATTCAGGGCACCAGCTTTGAGCCACCTGCACTTGGCCTCTCCTGGTCACCGCTGAGAGCACAGGCCTATCTGCCCTCTGCAGCTCTGCCCCCAGGACGGCCTGGCCTCACCTCCACTGTGCTTCCGCCCTCTCACAGGCATCTTTTCTCAGAAACATTCCTTAAGGAGCTACGCCTAGTGGTCAACCGGATGGGTTAGCTTCCTACAGGGCCTGGTGACGCTGTGGGTTAGGTGTTGGCTCCTAGTTGAAAAGCTGCCACTTCACACCTGCCAACAGAGCCCAGCGAGGAAGATCCGCAGTCTGGAAACCCATTCTGTAGGAAACACAGTGATTTGGAAATGGCAGTGACAGGGCTCAGGGCTTAACACTGGTCCTTTCTGATCTCATCCCCAGCTGAGAACAGGTACTTCCTCCCCCAAAGAGACTGAATCCGTGTCTCCAGGTTAACGAGTTCCCAGGTGAGTCATGTTCACATCTAAGGATCTTTAAGGATTGCCTGGGGATGTTAAACCGTTGGTCCTGGTTCAGGGTCAGGAAGCAATGATGGGGAGAAGTGGTCATCCTTCCAGAAATGAGCTAACTGCTTCATTGTCCTCTTTTATCTTTTCGGAGAACAGGGCTGTGTGCAGGTTGGGGTTGGGTGGGTGGGGAACACAGCCCAGGCAGCAGGAAGTGGCCCCTGCAGGGAAAGCATGGAACTTTTGGTGGCCCAGGCATAGAGGGACCCCTGGAGGGCTGTGGGCCCAAGAGCAGCCTGGAGGGAGCAGGATATCTCCGTGGGGAAGGAGGCCTCTCAGGGCCCCTCCTTGTCGGAGTCCCTGCCATGCTGCCATTCTCTGTGAGAGCCGTGTTTTGCAAATGTTCCTGGAAAGACAGAGCCTGCTTTCCAAACGAGGCCAGAAGAACTGGACCAGGAAGGGCGATCTCATTTTGGGAGAATGGAACAAGAAGTCTTCATCTGTCCCGGAAAGAGGGGTGCTGTGGGAGGATGCTGAGCCAGGCATTGAAGAGCCAGTGTCTTGTCATCTCAGTACACCGAGCCCGGGCCTCGGAGAAGAAGCAGCCTGCAACTTACAGACACTGGTTCTTGGGGTGGGGGGTATTCATGGCCCAGCCCTGCATTTGAACTGTGATCATCATAGGAAGCGGTGTTCATCTCCTGTGGGGGAAGCTATCTGGCTGGGAGGAGCCCTAGTGGCATAGTGGGGTACACACTGGACTGCCAACTGCAAGGTCAGTAGTTCAAAACTACCAACCACACCTCAGGAGAAAAATGACACTTTACCCCAGTAAAGAGCTGCAGTTTTGGAAATCCACAGGGGCAGTTCTGTCTAGGGCTACAGGGTCGCTGTGGGTTGGAATCGACCCTCTGGCAGCGGGAGGTGGTATTTGGTTGGCAGATGGTTGTAGAAGGATGTCTCCCCTGACCATTCTTTTAATAGAGGCAGCAGAAGAGAAAGGATGAAGTAGGGGTGTATGTATGTGTATATATATATATATATATATATATATATATATATATATATAATGTTTTAAGGCCATAATAATTTTCAGCTCCTATCAAAAGATATTTCTCTGCCCCTTGAATCAGGGTCTGGCCATAGGGCAGTAGCAAACGTGACATCAGAGATTTTTTAAAAAATCGTTTTCATGGGGGCTTGTACAACGCTTCTCATCATCCATCCATCCATCCATCCACTGTGTCCAGCACATTTGCACATTTGTTGCCATCATCATTCTCAACATCAGAGATTTTTAAAATAGTGTGCTTTGGACTTGCCTGCTTCGATTCCTTCTGGACCCAGGTTGCCCAGGGAAGGAGCCTGGCCCGCTTGATGATGCCATCGACATGACCCAGTCTCCCCATACCCCCAGCTAGTCCCCAGACTTGTGAGTGAGGCCATGTTTCCTGCCACCACTGCTGCACTGGTGTGAATCCAGCCCAGACACTAAACATAACAGCCGTCGGTCCTTGAAAGGAGTTTCATGCAGAGCTGGTTTGTTACTGGGCATCCGGGATGCAAGTGTGATTCCCACTGCTCTATAAGGAGCAGGCTCCTCACAGATCGTCAGTCACCCTTTCAGTCTTCCTGCACAGTGACACATTCTTTGCCAGCGATCTTGCCTCTTAAAGGCTCAGCATGATGAGTATCTGCCGAAAACATCTTACACTGATATCTCCTGACACCGGGTCAGCCCCTGGGGTGAGTCATCAACTTGCTGTAGACAGATGCGAAACAGGCTTTAAATGCTGGCAGGGGTTAAACAGGGAAAACCTTCCACAGGGAAGGACTCACTCCAACACTTAGGTTTTCCTTGCAAAACAATTTCCTTCGGAGAAATGACAGCGTCTCCTGGAAGCCAAGCCAAAGCCATTGGCTTCTCTGGGGTGAGAGGCGGGGCCCAGCAGTGGGGGACCGGCTCCCAGGCTCTGACTCGGCTCTCTGCTGCGCCCCGGTGCTGGCTCCGTGGCATCGCAGTAGGGTGCCGCCCTGCATGCTGGCAGGATCTCTCTGGTGGAACGGTTTTCAACTTGAGCTTTTTTTTCTGTTGTGCAAAACAGTACTTTGAGCAAGTTTCTGTCTCCTTGGCTAGTACTTGAACATCTGTGTGCTGCCCCTCCTGCAGGGAGCACCAGAGCTTGGCTTAACCTGCTCCCTGTTGAAGAGCCTTCACTGGAGTGAGCGGTGATAACAAGCTGTCTCAACATCTCAGCACCACAACGGTTGACTTTACGCACTCTCACACTTGATCTCTCCCTGCTGGTTGCCTGTGGATCAGCCACGGCTGTCACCCCCTCGTCAATTCTGCCTCCTAGTGACCCTACAGGGCAGGGTAGAACTGTCCCTCTGGGTTTCTGAGACTGTAACTCTTTGCGGGAGTAGAAAGCCTCATCTTTCTCCCTCAGGGCAGCTGGTGGTTTGGAACCGCTGATCTTGTGGTTAGCAGTGCTAGACATTACCCACTATTCCAGCAGGGCTCCGAGAAGCTGAAGGAGTACACTGTCATGGAGTGGATGCTGACTCCTAGTGACCCTCTAGGACAAGGTAGAACTGCTCCTGTGAGTTTGCAGGACTGTAACTTTTTAAAAAATCATTTTATTGGGGGCTGGTACAATTCTTATCATCATCCATCCATCCATCTATTGTGTCAAGCACATTTGTACATTTGTTGCCATCATCATTCTCAAAGACTAACTCTGTACTGGAGTAGAAAGTCCCCTCTTTCTCCCTTGGGGTAGCTTGTGGTTTTCAAGCGTTGACCTTGCAGTCAGCAATATGTGCGTCAGGGGCACGACTCACCCGTTCCCTCTCCCGTTTCTGTGGAGTCAATCCCCTCTCATAGTGATCCTGCACGAGACACCCCTGAAGGTTTCCAAGGGTGTAAATCATTATGCAAACAGACTGCCAACTGCACCTCTCTCCCCCACAGAGTGGTTGGTGAGTTCGAACCGCTGATCTTTTTGTTGGCAGCTGAGTGAGCAAGACCCCAAAGCAAATACACTGAGCCATTGAGCCGCTTCCTCCTCCGAGGGATTCTATATATGTACACATACATACACAGGGCTTTGAGATAGGAAATCTTTATGGCGTTGACGGCCTCATCTTTCTACCACGGAGAGACTGATGCCTCACCCACAGCTCCACCAGAGAACCTTCAGACTCTCACCATCATGGAGTCAATGCCAACCCATGGCGACCTTATAGGATAGGGTAGAACTGCCCTGGTGAGTTTCGGAGAATGTAACTTTTTATAGGAGTAGAAAACCCCATCTTTTCCCCTAGGAGCTGGAGCTGCAGTTGGTTTCGAACTGCTGACCTTGTGGTTAGCAGTCCAGCCAATATGCCACCAGGGCTCCACTGCCTTAAGAGAGCAGGTAGAAATAATCGACGACTCAACATTTCCTATAAGTCATGTCTGCACACAGCCCCTTTCAAAGGAAGCCCAGTGGCCAAGGCTGAAGTCGGTGGCCAAGGCAGGCTCCTCCTCCCTGAGGGTGCAGCCTGTCACGTGACCAGGTGGAGGCGGAGGGGGTGGGGAGGCGGCTGAACAATGAATGTCCTTTCAGGAAGAGGGACTGGGTAATTGAGGACAGTACTATTACCTTCCACAGATGTTCCATGTCAAATTGCCTCCATATTTAAACTACCAGTAAAGTCTAATTTTCTTTCCTTAAAAAAAAGTAAGAAGCAGCTTCTATAATTTTTTTCAAATTAAAATTTCATGGTTTTACCCAAGTTGTGTAGGTACCTCAAAAGAATTCTGTAAGATTTAGTATGAAACATAGCAACCCCCATACCTCCTTCCACCAAAGGACCAGAAATCAATCAGTTGATGAAGGACTCCCGCACGTCCCCAGCCTTATGATGGGTCGGAGGGCCCTGGTGACATCGTGGTAAGGTCAGCAGTTTGAAACCACCAGCCACACCATGGGAGAAAGAGGAGACTTTCTACTACTGGAAACAGTGACGGTATCGGAAAGTCACAGGGCAGTTCTACGCAGTCCTGTGGGGTCCGTCTGAGTTGGAATTGACTCGGTAACAGTGAGTTAGCTCAGGTTATTGTGGGTCAGGCACTGTGTTACATGAGGGACTCAATTGTGTCCCTCAAACCAACCAAACTCCCTGCTTCGAGTCAATGCTGACACATAGCAACCCGATAGCACCAGCTAGAACTGCCCTTGTGAATTTCTGAAAGTGTAACTATTTTTTAAACAATTTTCTAGCCTTTATGTCTTGTCTTTTTTAACTTTAATTTTTTAATTTTATTTTCTTATTAGACTGTAACTCTGGGAGTAGAAAGCCTCATCTTTCTCCCCAGGAGCAGTAGGTGGTTTCAAACTGCTGACCTTGTGGTGAGCAGCCCAATGTATTGCCACGATGCCACCAGGGCTCCCACAAATGCCCTAGGGAGTAGATACTATAGTATTCAATGGATAATTCTTCAGAGTTCAATTACCAGGCCTTTCTTCTGCGGTGCTTCTGAATGACCTTCCAACCTGTGGGGTGGCAACAATTCGTACCATTCAGGAAGTCCCTCCACACCCTAAAACTACTGGCGATGTCCCAGGAGTGTCAAGGCAGAACCCTTCCCCGTTGGATTTTCAATGACTGATTTTTCAGATGCAGATCACCAGCTCTTTCTGCTGCGGCACATCTGGGTGCGCTCCAACTTCCTCCCACATTTCCGTTTGCAGCTGAGAGCACGTCGTTCCCAGTCTGTATCACCAGGGATGCGTTACAATGTTGACCACTGAAATCAAGCGTCAGGACAGCAGCTGGGGCATTGCACGGAGCCAGTCTGCTGCACAGAACTGCGTTAACATTGTAAAGAGAAGGGTGTCACCCTGAGGACTAGAACGTGTCCGACCCAAGCCGTGGCATTTCAGTGGCCTCACAGGTGTGTTAGTCCTGGTAAAGCAGAGACACAAATTCATGGACACCGACACGTGTATAAGAAAGCTTTACACAGAGAGTAATTGAACATTAAGAAAGCATCCCAGCCCAGTCCAGATCAAGTCCATAAGTCCAATATTAGCCCATATGCCTCATACCAATCTATAAAATCCTCTTCAGACTCATGGGACACATGCAATGATGCTGAATGCAGGAAGATCACCGGCCAGTGGGTGGGAAGTCTAGTGGATCCAGTGGCATTGTAAGCATCTCAGTTCCGGCACGGGTCTCCACGTGGTTTCTCCGGCTCAGGGCACTCACATAGTTCCATGTGTCTTGTCAGCTGCAGTGTCTCCCAGGAAGTGAGCAGAGAGAGAGAGTGTGTGTCTCCCACCTCTAGGGAGGAAGACAGGAGTTCCCAAAGTCCTCAGGAGAAGGCCATACCCACACAGAGGCCTCATTGGCTATGACCTGATTGATAGGCTAGACTCTACCCCTTCGCTCTTAATCCTCTCACATTGACACCAGATTATGCAGCTGCCACACAGGCACATGACCTTGGAGAACAACCATGCAGACTGAAGAAAAACGGATGCCTTTACATGATGGTGTGAGATAAGAATACTGAATGGAGCCCTGATGGTGTAAAGATTATGCACTGGGCTGCAATCTGCATGGTTGGCAGTTCAAAATCAGCAGCAGCCCCTGGGGAAAGACAGGGCTTTCTACTCCCATGAGCAGTCTCGGAAACCCACAAGGGGTCGCTGTGAGTCGACACTGACTCGATGGCAGTGAGTGAGAGAATCCTGAAAGTACCATGGACGAACAAACTTCTCGGCAGAAGCACAACTACCTGTCCCTGGACGAGGACACCAGGCTTGGTAATGCAGAAGGAAGAAGAGGAAGGCCCTCTAGGTGATGCGTGGGGGCTGCAGACGCAGATTGTGAGGCTGGTGCAGGACTGAGTTGCGCTTCCTTCTGAAGTCTGCGAGGTCGCTGTGAGTGAGCACTGACTTGGTGGCTCCTGAAAATAGTTGATCCGATTCCTATTGAGCAGCGGTTCTCAACCTGTGGGCCGCGACCCCTTTGGGGGTCAGGGATCGCCTGATTCATAACAGTAGCAAAATTAGTCATGAAGTAGCAACGAAAATAATTTTGTGGTTGTGGGTCACATGAGGAACTGTATGAAAGGGCTGCAGCACTAAGAAGTTGAGAACCACTGTCTTAGATTTTATTTGACCTCCTTAAGAGTGCTGGTGGCATAGTGGTTACCAGCTGGGCTGTGATCCGAGGTCGGCAGTTAGAAACCACCAGCCGCTCCTCAGGAGGAAGATGGGCCTTTCTATGGCCGTAGAGAGCTGCAGTTTGGAAACTCACCGGGGCAGTTCTAGCCTGTCCCACAGGCCCACTGAGACGAGTCGGCATGGACCGATGGCAGAGGGTTGGGTTGGATTTCCAAGCAGCCATTCCTCTGGCCAGAGAGTCCACTTGCCAGCAGGAGGCAGACTTGGACTGGAATCCGCAAAGCAGCCGGATGGCCTCTGTGTGGCTCCGCACCTGAAACACCCACCTCAGGAAGATGTTAGAAATGCAGGTTCTTGGGCCCCACCCCAGACCAACCGCCCCAATCTTGGAGCTGGGGCTGTCTCCTCTGTTTAACAAGCTCCCCAGCAGACTCGGACTCATGCCTGATCCCCACGGTCACCTCTCGGTTGAATCTGTGAGGGCGTCTTTTCCTGCCACCCCCTGCCCACTCCAGTGCCTCCTGCCCTCTGGGCACACACGGGAGCCAGCGCCCTTGCTGCCTCTGTCCTCCCCGGTGTCAGAGGACCACTCCCCTCCACTGACTTCGCCTGGCTCCCAGGTAGCTCGTGTGAGAGAATGGGGAGCTCCCTTGAGCGATGGAGGTCCCTGCCCTGCACCTGGGGTGGTATGTGTGTGTGTGTATGCGATGTGTATATGTGTGTATGTGTGTACATGTATGGAGTGTGTGTATATGTGTAATGTATGGTGTGTGCATGGTATATATGTAATGTGTGTTTGTGTGTACGTCATATATGTATGCATGTGTTATGGATGTACATGTGTGTGTATGTGTGTGGGGCATGTGTTATATGTGTGGGTGAATGTGTGTATATGTATGTGTGCGTGCATGTGTATGTGCGTGTGCATGTGAGTGCGTGTGAACCTGGAGCCGGAAGGGGAAGAGGGAGTCTAAGTCAGAGGAGACCGTCCTTGGACCAGAAGGGGACTTCCTGAAGAACAAGGGAGAACTTGGGCCTGAGAGGTGAGCACCGGACCCCCGAGTGGGTGTGAACCCCAAGGCGTGTCCCCAAGGGAAGTTCCAGGTCAGGGCCGCAATATCCCCCAGTGATGCCCCTTTGAGGGCATAGCAGGAGAAATGACCCCTGCCCTGCCCAGCCTGAAATCAGGAGTCCCCTTCTCTGGACCCCCAGCTCCAGGCTGGGTGACTGTTGGGTCCCTGTCGGGCATTCTAGGACCCACCCAGATGGACACAGGGTGAAGCCACCATGAGCTGAGTCCCTCAGGAGGCTGGAGTGTGTGTGTGATGACCTGACTGCCCCGATCCAGACTCCACCGTTGTTGAGGACAGTCCCCACCCCACCCCACACACTTGGAAACTGAGTCCCTCTGGGATCTATGTGATCCTCACTCCCCTCACTGTCTTCTCACAGGAGTCTGTCAAAGAGATGCCTTCCAGCTAGACGGCTTACCCCTGATCTTCCATGGCCCCCTTCACCGGGAGACCCCTCCATGTGTCCCCCCTCCAACCCCAGCAGTGTGCAGGGGCTGCCAGGCTGTGTGGGGCGGGGAGGTGGGGTACGGGGTGGTCCTTAGAAGGCTGCAGAGCATCTGTCTCCTCTGGATGAGTAAATCAGGCACTCAGACCACCCCCAAAACCCCAAGCAAACAAAGCCCCAAGACCCCTGCCATCATGTTATTCAAACACGCTTTGCTCCTATGAGGGCTTCTGGAAGGGGCCTGGAGGGGCTGTGACTACACACTGGACTTGCTAACTGCAAGGCCAGCAGTTCGAAACTATTCCATAAAGAGATCCCCATAAAATGACTTAAAAAAAAAAAGTAAGGGACTTGGGGATCGCTGTAAGGAAAAACCAGGAGTGACCGTCTCAGAAGCGCACAGGGGCCGTCCCGCCCTGTCCTGTGGGGTCACTGGGCATTAGTATGCACTCAGTGGCCGTGAGTTCAGCTTGGGTTTTCTGGGAGTATACATCTTTGTAGAAACAGACAGCCTCATCTTTCTCCTGGGGGGGCCACTGGTGGGTTTGAACCACTGACTCGAGGTTAACAGCACCACCAACATCCGACAGGCCCAAGTATCACCCACCCTGTGGGGCCGAGCCCTGGGTGTCTTTGACGCCTGCCCTGGTGTCTTATGTGGACCCAGCTGGGGGCGGTCTGCATCTGCAACAGTGACAGCTTTGGGACAGTTCTCCGTGCTAGAGGGTCGCTGTGAGCCACACCCACTCGATGACAGCGGGTTTGGGTCCCGTGTTTCGTGGGGTCTGTGCACATTTCACCCGGAAATAGAAAGTCACCAAGCCTAGGCAAGTCCCCTCCAGAGGAAGCTGTCTCCAGGATTAGAGGCAACGCCCTCAGCCCTGAGAGTGTCTGCTGTGCTTTGGCCCCCCTTTCCCCCTCCCCCCCTGTCTTACCCCTTCCCCCGGTGTTCACATACAAGCTGGGCCAGGGCACTCACATGGTGACCTGACCAGTGACCTCAGGCAACTGGAAGGGCTGTTCCCCACAGTTATGCAGCCACCCCTGGGGGCTCAGATGCTTAGGTGATACTGCTCAGGGCCTTTTTCTGGGGTGCACCAGGCTAGGGCCCTTCCTCTCGATGGGCCTGCCACTTCCAGAGCCCAGCCAACGAAAAGTAATAGGCCCGAGCCCCTCCAACTCACTCAGGGATCCCCCTCCCTCCCAGCCTTTCTGTGAACAGAGAGGGAAGTCTTACAACCCCCACCCCCCCGCCTCCTTCGACCTGGACACCCCCTTTCTCCCCTGAACTCTTTCCTTTTTCTCTTTCCTCGGTCCACCCTCTATGTTTTCCCAAGACCTTTGGCTTCTCTGACGTCTAGCGAGGAGGACCTCGGGCTGATGAGAAGATGAAGCAAGCCTGGCTGGACCTGCGGCTTGGGCAGGGCAGGTCCTGCCTGGGTGGAAGGCTGGCATGGGGATGGGGGCACAGTCGAAGGCTGGATCGCTGGGATGAGGGGTCTCGTGGCTAGCTAGGTAGGGACCAGCCAGAGCTGAGCCAGCATGGCTGGGAATTCAGACCCATCCCCAGAGCCCAGTCTCAGGGAGAGGCTGTTCTCACATCCAAGATGATGGGTGGGAGGCGTGGAGCTGGGTGCTTTCCATGGAAGGGCTGGGAAGACTGGGTTTGGAGTGTTCCCAAGGTGGGTGGCCTGCGCGTGCAGACGGAGGGCAGCGGGTCAGGCAATAAGCTTGGAGACGACGTGTATTTAGGGGATGGAGACCATAGGAAGTGCCAAGGGGGGCCAAGAGAGTTTATAAATAGCCGATGGGGGCATCTGTCCCTCAGCCACACCCACCACTGTGTGAGCAGGAGCAAAAGGTGGGGACAAGGAGCAGGCAGACCCAGAAAAATGCTGTTGGTTCTGGGAGGGAGGCCTGCACCCGACCCCCGGCCGTTGGGCCTCAGGTACAGCGTCTGCCTGTCTGTCCTTGGTGGTGTGCGTCCTGCTGTGAGGCTGGGCAGGTTTCAGCGAAACGTCCAGACTTAAACAACTAGGAAGAAAGGTCCAGTGACCTATGTCTGAAAGTCAGCCGATGGAAAACCTGAGTCTGACTGACCCACGGCTGCTCACGGGACTGGTGCTGGACGGGGTCACTCTGGACCGAGTCTGAAGCCATCTCAATGGCAGCTAGCAACAACGACAACCTTGTTCACGAGCCTCCGTGCCTCTCTTTGGCTCCTTGCCCTTCCCTGGGGGCCCTGACACCCTCTTGGCGGCCCCTTCAGTTGAGCAGGGCCCCACGCCCCTTGGTTCCGTTAGGAGTCTGATCAGATAACCAGGAGACAGAAGAACGCTCTGACCCTTCCCACAGAGCCTGCCCTCCCCACCCGCCGTCACCCCTGACTTCTGGGTCCTGGTGGTTTCTGTGGTCGGATGAAGCCCGGCCGCAGGGACCGGCAGAATAAACCAAGAGGGAAGTGAACACATTACTCAGCGTTCACTGGAGGCAAAGGGCACCATCGAGACTTCGTTTATGTAACGGTCTCTGCCTCCGTTCCCAGGCCTGAGCAGTGTGCATGCGTGCGTGCGTGCGTGCGCAAATCACACCAGTCTGGCTCCAGGTGACCTTGTGGGGCTGTGCCTGGCTCTGAAGCTGGTCTTGACTTGGGTACACGCTCTCTCCCCTGGGGAGTCAGCCGGTTGGGACGGTCTCCCCAGCTGGGTCTCCAACAGATGAGGGTGCAAGTCTGCACTCCCCACCCCCACCAAGGACAGCTTGACATCAAATGCGACGTGGGCAGCTGTGTTAGTTTGGGCTCCCTCCAGAGCAGACCTCCATCTGCCTGGAGCAGTATGCTCTCTTCCAAATGGTCTACCCGGATCCGGCGGACACCAGCAGCCCGCGAGGAGGAGGCAGGATACTCAGGGAGCTGGGGAGGGGAAGAGCGCTTGGAAAGGGGGGCGGGGAAGGTCGCTCCTGCCACTCTGCGGTGTGTAGAACTTGAGTTGGTGGGTGAACAAGTAAAGGAGAAGCAGAAGAGACACACCCCGAGACAAGAATTGGCGGGAAGTAGATTCTTGGAGAGGCGGTGCTAGGTGGTCGGGAAGGGAGGCACGGAAGGGAAGAAGAAACTAAAGTGTGTGGGAAGGACTACTCTCTGGCTCACTCCCTAGGGATCCTCCCCGCTGTTCCATTCAGGAGCAAAGACGCTGCTGTGTGTTAGTTGTCTAGAGTTGTAGGCGTTTGGCCCGTGTGGCAGTGACATCATCTGGTGTCAATTTGAGGATTAAGAGGGAAGGGGTGGAGTCTAGTCTGTCAATCAGATGGCAGCTTGAAGACCTCATTTGGAGGCGCTAAGGAGATAAATAACTTGTTGGAGGCGGGACACAGGTTCAGTCCCTGGGAGACATTGCAGCCGACAAGACCCATGGAGCTACACTAGTGCCCTGAGCTGGAGGAACCACGTGGAGACCCCTGTCAGCACTGAGTTGCTCACAACGCCACTGGATCCACGAGACTTCCCACCCACTGGCCTGTGACCATCCTGCATTCGGCGTCACTGCATGTGTTTCGAGAATCTGAAGAGGACTTTATAGATTGGTATCAGACCTATGGACTAATATCGGACTTATGGACTTGAGCTGTACTGGGCTGGGATGTTTTCTTAATGTTCAATTTCTCTTTATGTAAACCTCTTTCTTATATACATAGGTGTCTATGAATTTGTTTCTCTAGTCTACCCAGGCTAACACAGCTGGGTTCTACAGAGAAGCAAAAACAGTGATATACATATGAAAATTTATATCAAGAGAATAAGGAGGCAAGTCCTGCCCTACTCCCCACAGGCTGGCGGCTTCAGATGAGTCCCAGGTCAAAGGTTAGGCTTGTGGCTAGACAGGCAACGAAATCCAACACTGGCCGGTCAGATGACAGGCTGATGATGGCCCCCGAGAGAAGCAGGCTGGGGTTCAAATCCAAAGAACCAGAGGCTGATGATCCAGCTACAGCACAGAACTTGCAAGCTTTTCCACAGTGTTTGCTTCTACGGGAAGCAGGCCACACCCCGGAGGAGGAAACCTTTCAGCTGCATTAGCTAGTGGCCTGAGTAGAGAGTTACACTCCACCCTGATCTTGCTGCAATGGCTTGGCTGCTCACACCAGGGCACAGCGGAGTTGATTACTTTGTGTTGGGTCCCGTCATGGGGGATCACTAGGTCTTACCTGCTGCCACACAGGCTCTAGAGTGGGCCAGTGGTGAGGATGGTGCAGGAGCAGGCAGTTGTTCATTCTGTTGTGCACAATAAGGTCACGGTGGGTTGGAACTGACTGGATGGCACCTGGCAACAACACTTGACAAAAAACCCAACTTTCACACGGTGTGACAGACAACCCCCGAACTACGCAGCTTAAAACACTATGCATTTGTGACCTCACATCGTTTCTGTAGGTCAGGAATCCAGCAGCAGCGGACCTGGTGGCTCTGAGTCCTGACCTGGGCAGTTCATGACACTGGGGTCATCTGAAGGCTGGACAGGGGCTGGAGCGTCTTAAAACACTATGCATTTGTGACCTCACATCGTTTCTGTAGGTCAGGAATCCAGCAGCAGCGGACCTGGTGGCTCTGAGTCCTGACCTGGGCAGTTCATGACACTGGGGTCATCTGAAGGCTGGACAGGGGCTGGAGCGTCTGCTGCCAAGGCTTATTTGCCTGACCTGTCCGTGCTGGTCGTTGGCAGTCGCCCAGAGTTCCCTTCCACACAGACCTTCCCCTGGGGCCACTGGAGTGTCCTTACCGCATGGCAGCTCCCCAACGCAAGCGCTCCCTAAGAGAGGAAGGCAGAAGCCATCTGACCCAACCTTGGCTGTCCTGCACAATTCCACCATATCCTCCTACTGGCTGGGTCTGCACTGTTTGGTTTGGGAGGGAACAACAGGAAGATGTGGACAGCAGGTAATGTAGTGTCACTGGGTCGTTAGGTTAGGTCAGCAACAGACTCTCAGAGATTGAGGGCAGGGCGGTATGATTGTTAAATTACCCCTGCAGGGAGTTTGCTCTGAAGAAAACTTCATTTGCCCCAAGGACTCTCCAAGGTCAGTTCACGGGACCTCACCAAAATCTAGACCACACTCCCCGGTGTCAAGTGCATGCTGACTCATAGCGACCCTTATCTGTGGGGCAGGAGAGCGCTGCCCCCGTGAGTTTCCGGGACTGTAACTCTCTCCGGGAGCAGAAAACCCCGTCTTTCTCCCTAGGGGCAGCTGGTGGTTTAGAACAGCTGACTTGGCAGTTAGCAGCCCAGTGCGTAAGTACCCGCGCTCCTCACTCAGCAGCCAGATAAGGGTGGAAACCCTGGCTTTGTAGACGAGAGAGATGAGGCCCGAGATGAGAGGACTCTGCGGGTCACACAGTAACTGGAGGCAGGTGTGGTCTGACATCAAAGTCCACTCTGCTTCTTGTCCTCTGGTCATTCGACCAAGGTCACCCTTCCCGGAGGCGGAGCAGTGTCCTTCCTCTGAGGAGGGAGCTCCTTCCACCGCCTAACAGACAATGCAGGGAACAGACCGTGCTATGGGGGCTCCTGCCCCGGGCACTTGGCGGATATGGCCCCTGACCCGGCTCCTAGTGAGGAGCCCCAAGTGCCCTGGGGTGTGTGACAGGGTGAGGGTGACTCAGTAGAGGTGGGGTGACAGGATGGTGGTGACCTGGAAGGGTGTCTCTATGCCCATGTTTCCTGGAGCCAGCCTGCAGAAGTTCATGACCAAAGGAGCCTCAAACCAGCAAACCAAACCACCAACACAAAACTCAAACCTGCTGCCCTGGACTGCACGCTGATGTGTGGCACCCCTGTGTCACAGGCCACACTGCCCCATGGGGTTTTCTCGGCTGAAATCTTTTCAGAAGCCGATCATCAGACCTTTCTTCCGAGGGCCCTGGATGGGCTTGAACTGCCAACGCCCCGATGACAAGAGCAAACTTGGCTGGACCTTAATGATGCTCCGAGGAAAGGCCGGGTCCCTGGAATGGAACAAGTGACTGCTTCTGAACGCAAGGACTATGTCTACACAGATAGCTAACAGAACCCTGGTGCTAAAGTGGTTACGCCTTGGACTGCTAGCCTCAGGGTCGGCTGTTCGAAACCGCCAGTCAGAGCTTCAGAAACCCACACTGGTGAAGGGAGACGGCGGACCGTGTAAAATATGAAAACCAAAATAATTTATACATGAACGGTTCACATGCGTGGGAGGATGAGGGTGAGGGGGGAGAAGAGGAGCTGATTCCAAAGGTTCATGCAGAGAGAAAATGTTTTGTAAATGATGATGGCAACAAATGTACAAATGTGCTTGATACAACGGATGGATAAGAGCTGTAAGAGCCCCCAATAATATGATTTATGAAAATAAAAATTAAAAACCCACACTGACAGCCCTACCTTGCCCCCAGGGTCACCACGCGGCACTGTTGACTCAATGGCATGAGTTCGTTTGGGGACAAGGTCACTAAGGAGCCCTGGTGTCTTGTTGGGTAAACGCTGGACTGCCCACGCGCTTGCTGGTTCAAGACCGCGGGGCTTCAAGGGAGAAAATGGGGCGACCTGTTCCTACAGAGGTTGACAGCCGGGGAGAACCCCTGGATAAGGTGACGACGAATCTGAACGGATAGACAGCAATGTGCTTCTTTTGTTCTTTTTTACTTTCTGGGGTGGGAGGGTGGAGTTGACTCGACAGCGGGGTAGAATATCTTTAACTACAACCAGAGAAAGAGAGCTTTCCTTGGAAAAAAAAACAAAACATAGACGAAAACAAAAGCAAGACCTTTGCCTCACCTGCTTCCCACCCCGAATCTCCCTCCCAGGTAGAACAGATTTTAAAATCAAACATCAAACCGCGTGATCGATCCTGACTCCATGGCGACCTTCAGGGTCGGGGTAGAACTGCCCCATGAGGTCTCCCGGCTGCCATCTTAATGGAAGCAGACAGCCTCATCTTTCGCCCTCAGAGGGATTGATGGGTTTGAACCGCTGACTCTTCAGTTTGCAGCAGAGCGCTTCACCGTTCACTTCAAAATCAGTTTCCCAGAGAGAAGGCAGCCGGGGGGTGGGGGTGAGGGGCAGGGCGCCGGCCCGTTTCATGGCCTCAACTACAGACTGACCCGGCCTCCCCTCAGGAACTGGAGGGGTAGACGTGACTCCATCTGACAGAGGAGGAAGCTGAGGCTGATGGCAGAAGGTCTTGCTCTCCTTGCTCCTTACTGCCCAGAAGGAGGACAGAGGACACTCCTCATGGGGCCTTTGGGGTCCTATCCTTTGATCAAGGTGCAGCATGGGCCTGATCAGTAATCCATCTGATTACTGATAAACACCTCGCTGTTGCCCCCCCACTCATCCCCTCCTTGCTTACCATGTGCCCACTACACCCAAGAGCTTTCTGGAAACCTAAGAGGCTGGAAAAGCAGGGTCCAGGTGAGACCACAGGTAGGGACAAGGGCAGCCTGGCACCTGTCTGTGGATGGGACCTGTTGTTAGTGAGAGGCTGGAGATGGAGATGGAGGCGCAGAAGGAGATGAGGCTTAATCAGGAACAAGAGGTTAAGAAAAATTTATTGAGGCAGAGAAAGAATTCTCAGGAAGGAAGGGAGAGCGGAGGAAGGGACAGGGGCATGAGGTGGTTCTGAGACCCAAGGAGTTAGGTCAGGGGACTGGCAGCTTGTCGGAGAGGTGGTGGGAATTATATAGGGTCTGGTGGGAATTAAATAGGGTTGGAGCTAAGGAAGTATAAGTTAACAAAAGGGAGAATCTTTATTGCTTTATTGCTTGCAGCTGCAGGGCCTTGAGTCAGGATGTGATTCCTGGGAAGTTATCTTGTTATTTGCAGACCTGCTCTTTGAAGGTTGAAGACCTGCTGGGAAGGGGGCTGTGCAGATCAGCCTGGGAAGGTAAATAGCTTCCTGGGGTGCTGGGGCGGGAGTTGCTTAGTTCAATAGCTCATCCATCTTCCCGTGAGGCTGGGAATGAGGGCTGTGAAGTTCCATCTTCCTGAGGAGGCTGAGAAGAGGTGGGGGCTGCCCGGTCTGAACCGGCCCAAACAGGTGGCATTGAATTGGTTCCGACTCACAGGGATGCTGTGCACAGCAGGATGAAACACTACCCAGCCCTGCAGCGTACTCGTGAAGGCTCATGCCTGAGCCCGTTGCTGCAGCATCTGTGTCAATTCATCTCACGGAGGTCTTCCTCTTCCTTGCTGCTTCTCCACTTGGAAGGCAGCTATGCTCACCACTATACCACCAACGCGGCACCTGCTTCTCCACTTGATCATGCACGGCGCCCTTCTTCTCCCACGGGTCTCTTCCGACAACGTGTCCAGAGTAAGACAAAGTCTCACCATCCTCGCCTCTAAGGAGCACTCTGGTCGTACACCTTCCAAGACAGATCCTGTTTGTTCTTCTGGCCGTCCGTGGTCCTTTCTCTCTTCTTCACCAGCACGGCAACTCAAATGCATCGGTTCTTCGTCAGTCTTCCCTATTCGACGTTCAACGTTCACATGTATTCACAGTGACTGGAAACGCCACGGCTCGGGTCAGGCGCGCCTCAGTCCTCAAAGGAACATCCTGGCTTTTCAGTGCTCTCAGGTCTGGTGCAGCAGATTGACCCAATGCAATGCGCCTTTTGATCTCCACTGCTGCTGCCGTGAGCAGTGATTGCGGATCCAACCAAGACAAAATCCTTGACAACTTCAACTTTTTCTCCATTTATCATGATGTTACCTAAAATCCACCAGTCGTGAGGATTTGGCTCCTCTTTACATTGAGATATAATCCGCACTGAAGGCTGCAATCCTGAATCTTCATCAGCAAGGGCTTCAAGTCCTCCGCACGTTCAGCCAGCACGGTTGATGGAGCATGGGCTCTAATAGCTGTCTTTGTCTACCCTTTTCTCGTCTTCTTAGGAGAAGAGAGACACTTCCAGGTTCTTCCCTCTTACATCTAAGCGCAAAGTCAGCGGTTCAAACCCACCAGCTGCTCTGAAGGAAAAGGATGAGGCTGTCTGCTGCCGGAAAGATTTCTAACCTTGAAAATACGGTTGCAATTGACTTGAGGGCAGTGGGTTGTTCTTGTTTTGCTCTTTGTTCAGGAAATGTTTCAAGCTCTTGAGACACACCTACTCTCCTTTGTTTGATAAGATAGTTATCGATGCCACCCTGAGACAGTTAAAGTTTACTGTGCCAAACTGGCTGATAAACACATGTGGGGTTCATTGAAGGGCGGAGAGGTAAATGGCTCAGTGAGCCTCACCTTGCTAGTTCTTGGGTCTCTTGCTCTCTGATGGTCGGACCAGGCTGCAGCCCCCTTAGCCAGTTTCTTGCTTCAGCTGGCAAGCCTCACTTCCTGCAAGACATCCCAAGGAGAAGCTGCATGGACCCACCCCGATGCAGCCCTGGGTGCTGGAGCAGCCGTGTGGAGACTCCTGCCAGCGCTGAGATGCTTATACTCTCACTGATTCGACTTTCCTCTTGCAGTTGGCATCATTGCGTGTGTTTTGTGATGGAGGAGGACTTTGTGGGTTGGTCTCAGACATATGGGCTAATGTTGGACTTGTGGGCTTGGGCAGCACTGGGTTGGGATGTTTCCTTGATGTGCACTTACCCTTTATATAAAACTCTCATACATATGAGTTTCTGTGGATTTGTTTCTCTAATGTACCCAGACTAACACCTCTCACCCAATCCCACGCATCTTGTATTTCACGAGCTCCTCATAATAGCCCTGCGAAGCAGATATGTTCATTAACCCATCATCCAGCGGACCAGACAGAGGCATAACACGCCTGAGCCGCTGGGTCAAAGCAGACTGAGGAGGAAGACAGTACATTATCCTCCACGGGAACTCCTCTCACATCCTCTCCTCCACCACCACGCTGCCACCACGCCTGGTGGCCTCTGGGAAGCCACCAAAATCGAACCAGGGAATTCTACCAAATATTTCCCAGCAAACTGACTACCAAGGTCGACTCCCAGGGGGCTGGCTGTTTTCCACAGGGCAGGGGCCCTGGGTCGGAGGGTGCCCAGTGAGCCCATGGAGGGGTTGAGAGCAGCTAAGAATGGCACCCAGGCAGGGCAGTTCCTGGGGAAGAGCTGAGCCAACCAGAGCAGAGGCGAGGAAGGGCACCGTGAGCCCCAGGAAGGGAAGGAAGCAGGCCCGGGGCGCCTGCAAACCCCCAGCTCTCTGAGGGTTCCGGAAGCAAGCGTACTTTTGTTCTTCCTCTTCTTTTGTTTGTCTGTCTAGGACCTTGAAGGGGGGAGGGGAACCTCCTGGGGAGCTGGGAGGACTGGGATCAAAGGTGAGAGCTCTTCAGTCTGGTAACTAAGACAGCCATACCCACTGCTGCCCTGAGGCCTCTGGCTGCTAACAAGCCCCGGGGGGTTTCTTAGGTAAGGAGACCTGGTTGTGCGTGGGTCTGCTAACTGCAGGGTCAGGAGTTCAAAGCCACCAGCCACCCTGAGGGAGAAGGAGGAGGCCTTCGATTTCTGTGGAGAGTTCCAGGCTGGGATAGTCCTGCTCTGTCCTGTAGGCGGCTCTGTGTCAGACTGGACTTGAGAGCCCCACCTGTCCTTCGGTTAACAGCCGTGTGGTTAACGACTGTTTAAGGACTATGCTGGGTCAGATCACCTTGGGTTCCAGTCCCAGCTGCCCCCTGGACTGCGACTTCAGGCAAGTTACTTAACTCAGGGGAAGCAGTGGTTGCTCAAGTTGAAAGCCAGCAGGGCTCCCTGGCCACCTCTCCACACACAAATGACGTCCAGAAGTCCCTTGCCCTCACGGCAGGTGGCTCCCACGGCTGTGGTTTCACGAGTCCACGTGGATCCAGATAGGTTTCATTTCCAGTTCCCAGACGAACGGAAGTACACGAACCAGTCCTTCAGAGAACTGACATCGGGAGCCCCGTTTCTTCTTTGTGGGGTACACGTTCTCCTGAGCAACTCTCTTCCGAGACAGTTGTGGCAGCCAGTCCCCTCCACGCTGGCCCACGTGGCGTGGTTCCGTTAGCTGCCACCGCTCTTTGGGGCAGCAGGAGGTCAGGGAGCGGAGCTTTGGCTCGGAAGCTGGGTCTCCCTAATGTGTGCGCATGGTTTGTTCGCTTGGAGGTCCTGGGTAGGATGAGGGTGACTTCAGGAGATACCAGGGCCACCACCACATAGGCCCCAGGACAGTTGGCCCCCCCCAGGCTGTCCCGAGGAACATGGCCCTGAGGAGCCCCAAGCCTGTTGGTCCCTCTGCTGGGTGACCTCCTCCCTGTGGCATCTCCAGGTGCCATTGCACCCTGCTGGAGTCCAGCAGCTCATTCTGGGGAAGCTTTGGGGGCAGAGGGCCAGTGGCTGGCCACACATTCTGGAGATTTCCTCCACTGCCAGTCCCGCCAGCCCCTCTGCCGTGCGACCCTGTCCCCCACAAGTCTGTGCGCTCCTTCTTCAAGTTGGAGCTCAGCTCGCCCTCCCTGGGGCTGCTGGGGGTCTTGCCCTCCAAGTCTGGCTTCCGCCACACACCTCTTGTGCCCGGCAGCTCCCAGACCTGCCGACTCTGGGCTGCTTTCCGGTATCTTCCGGAGCATCCCGAGTCTAGTTCTGGCCGCCATGTCTTGAGGAGACCAGCCCCTCACTGAGTGTGTGAAGACACACGGCCTTGTGTAGTCATCGGACAACTGTGAGAGACAGGGCTATTTTCTGTTTTAGAGAGCAGGAAGATGGGGAGTCTGCAGGTGGGGAAAGGCTTGTGGCAGGCCAGGCTTCACCCAGCCCCACTGTCTCCACGGCTGGTCCTTGGGCTGCCTTCTGAGCCCAGACCAAACCTGAGGAGCACAAGAGGCCGGACCCAAACCGTGCAGCTCACCGAGGGCCCCCTGAGTCCTGTAGAGGGGACGGTCTTCAATCATAACAGAAGTCCCGAGAGGGGTTGGCTTTAGCAGACACAAGTTTATTCTCTCACAGGCTAGGTGACTCGCTCCAAAGTCACCGCCATCCCATCGATTGAGACTCATCATGACCCTGGAGGAGAGGGTAGAACTTGCTCCCGTGGGGTTCTGAGACTGTAACTCTTTATGGGAATAAAAAGTCTCATTTTTCTCCCACGGGGCAGCTGATGGTTTCAAACTGCTGACCCTGCAGTAAGCAGCCCAAAGCATAGCCCACTACACCACAGGGCTCTTGCTTTAGCAGCTAGAAGTCTGAAGTCGGGCTACTTCCGGGAAAGGCTTTCTCGCTGGGCTAGCTCTGTGAGAAGGTCCTCGTCTGCTTTCCACATCTCTGGGCCCCATGTTCCTTGGAGAACTCCGTGTGTCTTGGTGCCAATCTTCCCCTGGGTCTAGGAGATTCCCAGCACAGGGATCCTGGGTCCAAAGGACAAGCTCTGCTCCAGGGTCTTCTTTCTTGCAGGTAATGGGTCCCTTAAAAACTCTCTGCTCAATTATGTGATTTCTTATATCTCATAGGAGATGGACCCGAAAGGCGGATCTTCTGATCTTGGAGACTGCATCCTGACTTATTAAGGAAACTTCCACTAATCCTGCCTCACTAACATCCTGGAAGTGCTGATTGACAACCTGTAGGGTGATTACATCACATCACAAGTTGGAGGACAGGTACAGAATACGGAGAATCACAGTCTAGCCTGGTGGACACATGTTGTGGGGTGACATGATACAATCTATAACAAGGATCCACTGCCCTGAGGGCCTCAAACACGGCTGCCTGCCTCTCTGGCCAAGCCCTGAGCCAGGATGACGTCCCTACTCCAGATGTCCCTTACTCCCTGTTTGCCAAGCCCACTGCCAGTGGAACTGGGCTATCTCCAGGCTCAGGTTACAGTACAATCCCATCTACCCATTTGATGCCTTGGTATCCCCAAGCCCCCTTCTTGGCAGGAAAGTTGGGTGTAGGCCAGGTTTCTGGGTTTAAAAGAAAGAGAAAAAAAGGCCACTAGTCAGGAGCGGCCAGATGGCCTGAAACTGAGGTCTTCGAAGACTTGGTGAGGGGCAACTTTTCCTCTTGACAGTCAAGGGGCCAGCAGGGCGAGGGGTGCTGTGAGTAATCAACTTGTCTCAGGCCTCAAATGCCTCTCCCAGCACCTAGGGGTTCCCAGAGCCCCGAATGGTGCATAGCTGGCCCCTCAGCACCCTGGTCTGGCCAGCCTCTCACCAACCAAGCTCAGGGGATGGAGGTCTACTCCCAGCAAGCCTATGGATGTGCTGTGTGGACAGAACCCCAAGAAGTCGCCCCAGGACCCATGCTGGGAGGCAGCAGCTCACTGGGTCTTGCTGGAACACTCTGACGGAATGGTCTCTAGGGCCAGGATACTCAGAAATCCTAGACCAGTGTCTCCCCAAGTGAGCGATACCAGCTCCTTGGGAGGTCCCTGGGGCACCCAGAGGGGCCACGAAAGCAGATGCCTACACTTCATGCTGGATTCTAGGCCAGAGTTCAGAGCTTTTTTTTTTTTTTTTTACATTTTATTAGGGACCCATACAACTCTTATCACCATCCATACATATACATACATCAATTGTATATAGCACATCCATACATTCCCTGCCCCAATCATTCTCAAGGCATTTGCTCTCCACTTAAGCCCCTTGCATCAGGTCCTCTTTTTTTTTCCCCTCCCTCCCCTTTCCCGCCTCCCTCATGTGCCCTTGGTAATTTATACATCGTTATTTTGTCATATCTTGCCTTATCCGGAGTCTCCCTTCCCCCCTTCTCTGCTGTCCCTCTCCCAGGGAAGAGGTCACATGTGGATCCTTGTAATCAGTTCCCCCTTTCCAACCCACTCACCCTCCACTCTCCCAGCATCGTCCCTCACACCCTTGGTCCTGAAGGTATCATCCACCCTGGATTCCCTGTACCTCCAGCCCTCATATGTACCAGTGTACAGCCTCTGTCCTATCCAGGCCTGCAAGGTAGAATTCGGATCATGGTAGTTGGGGGGAGGAAGCATCCAGGATCTGGGGGAAAGTTGTGTTCTTCATCGGTACTACCTCGCACCCTAATTAACCCATCTCCTCTCCTAAACGCCTCTATGAGGGGATCTCCATTGGCCGACACTTGGGCCTTGGGTCTCCACTCTGCACTTCCCCCTTCATTTAATATGGTATATATATACATATACATATACACATATATACACACACATACACACACTTATATCGTTGTTTTTTTTTTTTGCATGATGCCTTATACCTGGTCCCTTGGCACCTCGTGATCGCACTGGCCGGTGTGCTTCTTCCATGTGGGCTTTTTTGCTTCTGAGCTAGATGGCCGCTTGTTCACCTTCAAGCCTTTAAGACCCCAGACACTATCTCTTTTGATAGCCGGGCACCATCAGCTTTCTTCACCACATTTGCTTATGCACCCATTTGTCTTCAGCGGTCCTATTATGGAGGTGTGCAGTCAATGATATGATTTTTTGTTCTTTGATGCCTGGTAACTGATCCCTTCGGGACCACTCGATCACACAGGCTGGTGTGTTCTTCCATGTGGACTTTGTTGCTTCTGAGCTAGATGGCCGCTTGTTTATCTTCAAGCCTTTAAGACCCCAGTCACTATCTCTTTTGATAGCCGGGCACCATCAGCTTTCTTCACCACATTTACTTGTTCACCAGTTCAGAGCTTTTTAACTGCCAGCGGGGAGCTGAATAATTGGGTCTCCGCCCTCCCAAATCAGGGTAAGGACCAGTGCAGAGTGGGGGTTATGGGGGTGATGGCCATTGCCACCCGGCAGGGGCTACTCTCTTAGTCTGATGAGGTCTCTGACTTGTTCTTCTTGTTGTGTGAACACTGCAGTGGCGGCGGCAATGTCTCATTTGCTGTGACCTTCTACCTCTGCAGGGCAGGGAGGGTCCCTGGGGGAGTGGCAGGCGGGGCCAGGGTAGGAGAGAGGGTGGGCATGTGGTTATAAGGCCTATCAGAGTGTGCACAAAGAGAAAGAGAGAGAGAGAGAGAGAGAGAGAGAGAGAGAGAGAGAGAGAAAGGAGGACACCCCAATTTTGATCCAATGGAGAAGATCACAGTGACAGGCACGGTGCTAAAGCCTCTCCTTCGGGGTCCAGACATGCTGCTGGTAGTGTTGAGTCCTGACTGCCCGTCCTGGGCCTTTGGGAGTAACCTTACCCAGTGCTTCTCTAAGTATGAGGCCAGGCCCTGGAATGTTCCGGAGGGCGCTCATCAGATCCAGCCAAGCAGACTCTGCAGGAGACTCAGCACCTAGTCTTCCAGCCTGTGAGGTCCAAAGTTTCCTGCTAGTTCCCTGGAGGAATGGGAAGGGAAGGCCCTGGGGGCAAGGAGGGAGAGGTCTTTCATGGGTCCTCTGGGAAAGGGGAGAGCGCCATTCCTTTCCTGTGTCCCCACACACACCAAAGTAAGGGCAAAAGACAAAGTCAAGCTCACTGCCATCCGATCTGATCCCAGTGATGGCAGAGAGTGGTGCCTGCATTAGGCTGTGAACTGCAAAATCAGCAGTTCAAAACTGTCAGGCGAGGCTTTCTACTCTCTCTCCATCTGTATGCTGAGCCAAGCATCAGGGAAGCTGGATTTTATGGAGAAATGGGTGTCACAATGGAGGTAGTAGGCTCATTAACAGCCTGCAATATGCAGATGAGACAACCTCGCCTGCTGAAAGTGAGGGGGACCTGAAGCCCTTGCTGATGAAGATCAAGGTGTGCAGCCTTCCGTACGGATTACGAGTCAATGTGAAAAAGAGCCACATCCTCACAATTGGACCAGTAGGTAACACCACAATAAACTGGGAAAAGATTGAAGTTGTCCAGGGTTTCATCTTGCTTAGATTGACAATGGACGCTCGTGGAAGCAGCCGTCAAGAGATCGTATTGCCTCAGGTAACAAGGAGGTTGCTTTGAGGACCAAGGTTTGCCTGGCCCAGGCCACCACGGTCTCTTCAAGTGCCTCACTAGCCTGTGAAAGTTAGACACCGCAGAAGGAAGGCCCAGGAACGGATGCATTTGAATGGTGGAGCTGTCTGTCGGAGAATATTGCAAATACCTTGGACTGCTAACAGGACAAACCAACCTGTCGTGGAAGAAGTACAGCCAGAGTGCCCCTCAGAAACCAGAGTGTTGAGACTTCCTCTCAGGTCCTTGTTGGGACATGTGATCAGGAGAGACCGTCCCTGGGGAAGGAGAGCCTGCTTGGTAAATCGGAGGGGCAGCGAAAAAGAGGAAGGCTCTCTATGAGATGGATGGAGAACGTGGCGCTCCTGGAATGAGTTTCAGTCTCTGAACCCACAGGGGCAGCCCTACTGTGTTCTACGGGGCCCCTGTGAGAGCCAAGGAGAAATGGGGCACTTGACTGGCTTTGGGGTGGGGTGTTTGGGGCTGAAAGAACTTAGTGAGGAGAGGGGGTACCCAGAAGGCAAGCAGGGGGCTAGTCTGTGATGTGTCCTCAGAAGCACAGGGGGGTGGGGGCCTTGGCAGCCAAGCACAGGTGTGGGGGCTCAGGAAGGTGGGCAGATGGTGGGAGGTGGGGCTGGAGAGAGAATGAGATTCCTGAGCTGGATGGGGGACAGGGTGACAGCAGTCCTGGGGTTGGGAAGGGGAGAGAAGGAGGAGCCCCCACAGCAGCAGGGTATGTGTGTAGGGGTGGTTCTGGAAACTGGGGTGCCCTAGGAGCCTCAGGATGAGCCCCTTTAGGACATGTTGGATTTAGGGAGTTAGAATTGCATCTGGAATATGAGGGACTCCCCGTGCAAGGGATTGATTTCCCCCAAGTCAGTGCACTGGAGGGTGGGAACAGTGTGGCACCCAGCTCTGCCCCCTTTGGGGGCTCGGTTTTCTCCTCTGTGAAATAGGTTGCTGGGTGCTCCATGAGGCTGAGGGGGGCTTGGTGGCTGTCCAAGGGGAGGGCAGCGTGTCCCTGTCCCTGTCCCTCTCCCGGTCCCCGTCCGCGGCCAGACCGACGGGGACGGCACTGCCCTCTGCAGGCATCTGGTAGTGGCGCCGGCAGCGCCAGGCGGGGAAATGACGGGGCGGGCTGCGGGGGGGCGGGGGCCCCAGTCTGTCAGTCCACCCCCTCCCGGTGCCGCGTGCGCCAGTCCGTCTGTCTGCTGTCGCTGCCCGCGTTGGGCTCCCGGCCGGGGTCGCCCCGCTGACGGCATGGTAGGTGCGGGGAGTTGCGCGCGGGGTGCAGCCAGGGAAGGGAAGGGTTGCCCAAGGCGGCGGGGTCGGAGACTCAGATGCGAAGACCCTTGGAGCAGGGACAGCTGCCCCGACCCTAGTCTGGAGCATCCCTGGTGGTGGGGCTTCTGGGGGGGGGGGGTGGACGGAGGCACCTTCGCCCCCGGGGCGTGTTGCACGTGGGAGGCTGGGCAGGCGGGCTTCAGGGTCTGGGAGCCAGCAGAGGCGGGGATGCAGAGCCCAGGCCCGGGGGCCGTGGGAAACGGAGCCCGAGAGCAGGGGTGGGGGGCACCGGACCTCCACAGGCTGGACAGACAGGCAACGGTCAAGTCTGCCCTAGCCCCTGGCCCTGCCCGTCTTTCAGGACCTCCAGTCCGTTTCCATCTGAAAAATGCAGTTGAGGGACTTCCCACTGAAGGAGCTCTTAAAATATACCAGGCTCCTTGGTGGTAGGGGGCGGTGGGATGGGGGGACTGCATGTTGACAGCCCACCAAAGAGCAGGAGGGACAGTCACAGCTGGAGGCGACCTGACCAAGCTGGACTTTGCCCCAGACCTGTCAGTTCTAGCTGGGTGGTCCTGGGGTCTTAGCAGCCCTCAAAACCAGCTTCCAGAGCAAAGAGCTGTATCGTCCTTCAGGGTCTAAGGACAACTCCACAGCACTCCCAGGCTAAGTCTTTGCAAGTCCAGTCTCCACTCTCTCCCGGGTGGGTTTGAACCACTGGCCTTACAGTTCATTAGCAGCTCTGAGCTTAACCCACTGAGCCCCGGGATGCCACATGGTCATGAGATCGATCGTGCTGCTGTAACAGAAGCCACCGCAAGGGGGTGGCTTCGACCGAAATTCATTTTCTCAGTTCAGGAGGCTAGTCGTCTGAATCGGGGGGTGCTTGCTCTGGGGAAAACTTTCTCACTGTGTCTGCCCAGGAGGAAGGAAGGAAGGTCCCGGTCTCTTTGAGCTTCTGCTTCTGAGCAGGCTTCACATGGTTGGCATCTTTCTTCCAGGAGGTTCGCGGCATGGGTACCAGGCTCCCAAGGGTGGACTCTGCTCCCAGGTCCTCTTTCTTGCGGGTCGTCAGGTACCTCTTTCCGTCTCTGCAAGGGCTTATTTTAAGCCGAGCAAAACAACAACTCATTGAATCCGACTCACAGCAGCTCTTTAGAAAGAGCAGAGCTTGCCCCTGTGGGTTTCTGAGACGGTCACTCTACCAGGAGTAGTAAGCCTTTTCTTTCTCCTGCAGAGCAGCCGGTGGTTCCCACCTGCTGACCTTTCAGTTAGCAGCTCAGGATGCAACCCACTCTACCACCAGGGCAGGATGGCTTACACCCGTCATGAAGGTCCCATACACCTCATTTACATGATCTCAGTCCCTCACAGGTGTCACGCACCTTATTTATTGGACAGCTAACTGTCCAGTCCCCGTGGTAGTCTACAAGCATCTTATTTGCATAGTCCTGCCCATGGCTGGAAAGTTCCTATAAAGTGATCCGTGGTGCTGCATTGTTCTGTCCATACTAAGATGGCTTTTCTTTCTGGCTCTGGAATTATAGCACCTCCTGTCGTTGGAGGGCAAGGTTTGTCTTTCTCGGTGGCGTATAATATGATGACCATCTTAGGAGCCCTGGTGGCATAGTAGGTTAAGCGTTGACCTGCTTCCACAAAATAAGCAGTTTGAAACCACCAGCCGCTCCCAGGAAGAAAGATGAGGCTGTCTGTTCCAGGGAGCAGTTCCGTTCTGTCCCATAGGTTCCCTCTGAGTCAGCATCCACCCCTGGGCAGTGAGTTCATCGTCGATGGCCCTGTTACATCAATGAATGATGACAGAGAGGATCCACCAAGTCCCTTTTCTGGATGTTGCTCCTCTCTCTTCCACAGACCCCTTTCTGCCTCAATTGCTCCATCCTCCCAGGAGACCTGCCGTCAGGTGGGACAAAGAGCCCCGTCCCGTGCAACGACAGTAGGACCCATGGGCCGTTTGAGCCCGAGGACCTGAGCCTGACTGATGAGATGCTGAGAGTCAAGTACCTGGGGCTGCAACAGACAAAGCTCTTCGTGCCCCTCTGTATCACGTACCTGCTGATCTTCCTGGTGGGCACCGTGGGCAACGGGCTGACCTGTGTGGTCATCCTCTGCCACAGAACCATGTGCACGCCCACCAACTACTACCTGCTCAGCCTGGCCGTGTCGGACCTGCTGGTCCTGCTGCTGGGCCTGCCCCTGGAGCTCTATGAGATGCGGCGTAACTACCCCTTCGTGCTGGGTACCAGCGGCTGCTACTTCCGCACACTGCTGTTCGAAACCGTCTGCCTGGCCTCCGTGCTCAACGTCACCGCCCTGAGCGTGGAGCGCTATGTGGCCGTGGTGCACCCGCTGCAGGCCAGGTCCCTGCTGACTCGGACCCACATGCGCCGCGTGCTCGCCGCCGTCTGGGGCCTGGCTGTGCTCTGCTCTCTGCCCAACACCAGCCTGCACGGCATCCAGTGGCTGGAGGTGCCCTGCAGGGGCCTGGTGCCCGACTCTGCGGTGTGCACGCTGGTCCGCCCTCGCGCCCTCTACAACCTGGTGGTGCAGACCACGGCACTGCTCTTCTTCTGCCTGCCCATGGCCATCATCAGCGTGCTCTACCTGCTCATAGGCCTGCGGTTGCGCCAGGAGCGGCTGCTGCTCAGGCAGGAGGCCAAGGGCCAGCGGGGCACGGCGGCCAGGTACAGCGACACCTACGGGTTCCAGCAGCGGCTGCAGGACAGGGGTCGGAGGCAGGTGACCAAGATGCTGTGTAAGTGTCTCTGCAGGGAGAAGAGGCTGCTGGGAAGGCCGGTGTGGGCTGGGCTTATGGCACCAGACTTTGTGTGCTTTGGAGGGAGCTTTCCTATGTGCATGTGCTGTGTGTGTGTGTGCATGTCTTCATACGACTGCTAGAAATCCATACCAAAGAGAAACGTTAGCAGCTGAAGATTCCCAGCGCCAGGGCCCAGTGCAAAATTTAAGTTCAAGGATATTGCTGAAAACTTCAGAACATCAGGCACCAGCTGTCGAGCATGACTGCAGGTGTTGGGCTCGGGGCCCTGTGTGCACACTCACGAAGCCCCCACCCAGGAAGCCCTCGCAGTCTCCCAAAGCACCCACACAAAGGAGTGTGGGGTGGGGTGTGTGTGGATGGTGTGGTGTGTGGTATGGCATGTACGCTGCATATTGTGTATGTATTGTGTATGCAAAGGGCATGTGCATGGTGCTTGCAGGGTGGTGTGTAGTGGATGGTATATGTGTGTATGTGCCATGTTTGGGGTTGTGTAGTGCGTATAGTGCATGGTGTGTATGGGGTATATTGTATGTGGTGTATGTTTGGTGCTTCCGGTGTGTTGTATATGGCATGTAGATAGTGTGTAGTCTGTATGGTATATGTGTTACTGTGTATATTGTGTGTATAGTGTATGTGTGGTGTTTGCGGTATGTTGTGTAGTGTCTGGTGTGTGTGCTATGTATAGGGTTGTATAGTGTACGTGTGTATGGTGTGCATGTGCCGTGTATACATGTGTATGGTGTGTATGTGCCATGTATAGGATGTGTGTGGTATAATGTGTATGGGGTATGTTGTATATGTGTACAGTGTGTATAGTGTACGTGTGTATAGGGTGTGTATGGGGTATAGCGTGTGTGTGTGTAGGGTGAGTATAGTGTGTGTGTGTAACAGGCTACCTTGTGTGTGTATGGGGTGTGTATGGGGTATAGCGTGTGTGTGTGTGTAGGGTGAGTATAATGTGTGTGTGTAACAGGCTACCTTGTGTGTGTGTATAGGGTGTGTATGGGGTATAGCGTGTGTGTGTGTATAGTGTGAGTATAGTGTGTGTGTGTAACAGGCTACCTTGTGTGTGTATGGGTGTGTATGGGGTGTGCAGTCATGTACAGTGTGTCCCCACAGGATGGCTCGGAGGCTGGAGGGGCCGGGGCTGGATTTCTTCCAGGCATGGGTGTGTGGCTCCCAGGGGGGTGTGCACTAACTAGAGGAGTGACCATTTGTCTACAGAGTCTGGTCAAGGGCCTGGGGGGAGGGGCTGGAGCGCCCGTGCTCAGGCAGGGGTCCCAACATGGGACCCAGCAGCACTGCAGGGGGGTGGCCGGCTGGCAGGCTGCTTCCATACAGATGACCACAGCTCCGGCTCCGGGCTGCTCTACCCGGTGAGACACAGGAGGCCACCGGTCAGGAGTAGCTCCCTGGACACAGGGTGGGGTATGTTATTTGGTGCCAGAGCCCAGGAGAATGAGGACAGACGCCCGAGTGTGGCTTGGGTGGAGGCTCTGCGGACCGTGGGCCAGGTTAGAGGGCCCTGCCAAGCTCCACACTGCCACCCCATTCCAGCCCAGCCCCCTCAGCAGACCTGCTCCGTCAGGGCAAGAGAGGTCCCCCGTTGTTCCAGAGTCGTTATGCACTGGACTGCTAACCGCAGGTCAGCGGTTTGAAACTGCGGCCGAAGGATGGGGCTTTCTGTTCCTGGGAAACTTTTTGTGGCCGGTTAACTGGGGAGAGCCCCTGACCAGAGACAAAAAGAGAGAGGCCCCCATAACTCCCAAACAGGGCCGGCTCCAGACTTGGGGCTGGTGGTTTCCAACGGGCCGGCCAGCCGGCCTGAGGAGCCTAACTAGGCCACCTGGGCTCTACCCCACGAGGGTGACGTCAGCACGAAGCCCAGCGATTGGCTCCGCTCCCGCCCCGCCCCGAAACAGGGCGGAGACTGCTGGCGCTCCCCTCCCCGACGGCGCGGCAGGTGTGCTGGGGCTTTGGGGAAATCCCGTGCGGGTGCAGGTGCAGGTGCGGGCCGGGGCGCAGCTGGAGAAGCAGACACGCAGGAACCACGGCAGCCGGGTGGCAGGGGCCCTAGGGAGGCATGGTGGGTGCAGACCTGGGCTGGGAGGTGAGGGCTGCGCCAGCCTGTCTGCCGTGCGCGGGTTCACGCGCGGGGAGCCCCTCTCGAAGGGGAGGCCTCCCAGCCGAGGCCGGCTGCGTGGTGTGAGCACGGAGTACGTGGTGTGTGGCTTCAGTGTTCGTATGTGTGTGGGGTGAGTGTATGTGGTATGAGATGTGTGTAGTGTGTCCATGGGTGTGTGCGTTGTGTTATGGAATGGTGTGTGGTACATTTATGTGTACGTGGTGTGATGTGTTTTATGTGTGTGTGCAATGTGTTATGGTGCCTGTGGTGTGTGTGTCATGTGTTTGCATGGTATGACATGGTGTGTCAACTGTGTTTCTGCATGTGTGATGTGATATACTCTGATGTGTGTTGTGGGGTGTGTGCGATGTATGATATGGTGTGTATTGTGTTGATGTATGTGTTGGTGTGTGTGTGATATGGTTTTGCTGTGTTTGTGTGTGGTGTGATGTACAGTGTGTGCTTATGTGGGGTGCTTGTGTGGCATGGTTGTGGGTATGGGTGTGTGGTGTGGGTCAGTGGGTGTTTATGGGGTGTGCATTTGTGTGTGGTGGGGCAATGTGGTATTCTGTGTGTTTATGTGGGGTGTATAAGGGTGTGGTGTGATGTCATGTAGTGTTTATTTGGGATGTAAATGGTAGGTTTTTGTGGCATGGCATGTCTGTGTGTGGGGGTGTGTTTGTGTGGTGGGGTAGGCTATGTGTTGATGTGGGGTGTAGGTGATATGTTTGTGTGTGTTTTATGTAGCACAGCGTGTATTTATACGGGGTGTGTGTGTGGGTGTGTGTGTGATGTGGTACAGTGTGTGTGTGTTGACACTGTACTTATGTGGTATAGTGTGGGCGTGTGTTTATAATAGTTGTGTGTATGCGGTGTGAAGTGGTACAGTGTGCATATTGACACGGGGTGTGGTATACTGTGTGTGTGCATGTGCTTGTGTGGAGTGGCTGAGTCTCTTTACTGGCACACACACCTCCACAAGTCGGAGCTGACCTTGGCCCCACCATCTGCACCCCATCAAGGGTTCAGCACCCACAGCTTAGAGACACCTCATTCCTAACCCACGAGGAGAGAATCCCTGGGTCACCTTGGCTCTGGGCTCCCCCTGTCCCATCAGTGGTAGCAGGAGCCAGTAGGGCCCAGCGCCCCCTCAGTCAGAGAGGTGTGGCTGGGGCAGGGAGGGGTATTGGGTCTGGAGCACTGTGTGACCCTGTGGGAGCCAGCAGGCAGGCGGCACTGAGTTGTCTGCCCTCTTCGCCCCGCAGTTGTCCTGGTTGTGGTGTTTGGAATCTGCTGGGCCCCCTTCCACGCCGACCGCCTCATGTGGAGCTTCGTGTCCCACTGGACAGACGGCCTTCACATGGCCTACCAGGCCCTGCACGTCCTCTCTGGCATCTTCTTCTACCTCAGCTCAGCCGTCAACCCTGTGCTCTACAGCCTCATGTCCACCCGCTTCAGGGAGACTTTCAAGGAGGTTCTGTGCCTGGGGGCCCCCTGTCGCCGCCACAGGCCTGGCCGCCACTCCCACAGCCTGCACAGGGTGACCACGGGCAGCACCCTGTGTGACTTGGGCTCCCCCAGCATCAGGGCCCTCCCTCTGGCTGAGGACAGGGGACCCGAGCGACCACAGGAGAATGGCCTCCCCTGAGGGGCACGTGGCCAGATGCAGTGTGGGGACCCTGGATCAGCCCTCACCTGCAGGAACATCTTCCTGATTGCTCCCTCTGTGTCCTGACCCCAGTCTGGTCCACACCTCTGTCACTCCTGCCCCCACGGGTATTTGAGATTGAGACCCCCCCCCCGCCGAGTACCATGACCCATTCAGCATTTTATCCCTCTGAAGGGCAGACATGTACAGCCTGCCCTCTAGGCCTCCTGCCCCACTCCCGTCTGCCACGCTGCAATGATTCCCTGCATAGACATGGCCCTCCGTTAACAGGAAGACGCTGACCTCCCAGGCCCTCACCCCATCCCCAATTTCTAGAATGTTCTCCCTCGGCCCTGCTTTCTTTTCATGTTAACTATCCAGTTTCAGTTTGGACCCATCCCGTGTCCCTCTCTAGTTTCCACCTGTCCCTGCTGCCTCCCTCTGAGCCCCATTCTGCTCTGAGTTTCTCTGCCAGTGGTGGGGGGCACTGTGGATTTGGGGACCTGTATCCAGTCTCCGACAGGGGCCCAACGCTTTCCAGTGTTTGCGTTAGCGCTTTAAACAGAAGCTTCCGTGTGTGCAGAAGTCGAACACGGCAGAAACCGCTATCTGCATCCTTATCATCCCCTCCCTCCACTTCCTCCCTGCTCTCCACGGGGCCCCACCCCCACAGGCCACCAGGAGCTTGTTCTTTGCTGATGGAGAAGCAGGAGGGCGGTATTGAGGACTGAATTGTGTCCCCCACACACACACAAAAAATAGGTATCAACCTGGCTGGGTCCCGATTCTCAGTATCCTGGACACGGTCCTCCACTTTGTGAACTGATGTCCTTGTCCCCTGTGGTCTGCGTCCTCCCCTTCATGCTGCCAATGAGGCAGGGGTGGCGGCAGTTGCTTTAATTCAGAAACCAGCCTTAATGCCCTCTGGTGGGTTCCACTCACAGCGGCCCTGTGAGGCAGAACTGAACTGCCCCCTGGGGTTTCCGAGAGGAAATCTTTACAGGTGTCGTTGCCATGTTGTCAGCTCTGATAGGAAGCAGCCCTGTGCACACAGTACAACACACCGCCCCGTCTAACACCATCCTCACAGCTGTTCTTAGGTTTAAGCCCATCGATGAGTCCCTGTGCCCGTCTTATCGAGGCCCTTCCCCTACCCTCCACATCCCCACCCTTCTGCTTTACCAAGTATGACGTCCTTCTCCAGGCACTGGTCTCTCCTGACAACATGTCCCAAGTGTGTGAGGTAAGGTCCATGAAACTTTACAGGAGTAGCGAGTCTCCCTCGGAGGGGCTGGTGAATTTGAACCTCTGGCCTTGTGGCGAGCAGCTCGGTGGGTAACCTGCAATCTCTATGATCTGATTGTACCTTGACTTAGTTAATCTCTTTTGCAATATAAAAGACGTTGAACAATTGTGGAGGTCAGAGGGACCCAGTACCACCAAGAAAAAAAGGGTGAGTGTGGAGTGTGTCTTTGGGATCCAGGGAACCCTGTGCTGGGAATCTCCTAGACCCAAGGGAAGACAGATGACAAGATGCATGGGGGCTCCACAGACTGCCTGGCCCACAGATGCTGAGAGGAGACAAGGACGTTCCCCGAGAGCCAACCAAGGAACAAACCTCCCTCTAGAGCAGTGGTTCTCAACCTTCTGATGCCTCGACCCTTTCATACAGTTCCTCATGTGGTGGTGACCCCCCCCCCACCATAAAATTATTTTCGTTGCTACTTCATCACTGTTATTTTGCCACTGTTATGAACCGGGTGACCCCTGGGAAAGGATTTGTTCCACTCCCGCAGGGGTCGCGACCCACAGGTTGAGAACCGCTGCTCTAGTATGAGCCCCCTGAGTGCAGGCTTCTGTGAGAAAATCAACTTGTTTGTTACAGCTGCCCCTGTGGTGTTTCTGTGTGGGCAGCGCTGGATCAGCAAGGGGAGGAAATAAGGAGGTGTAGGGAGGAGCCTTGGTGCTGAACTCCGAACCCCGCTCTGCGTGCACCCCAGCCTCACCGAGGTGCAGGTACCTTAGGGGCCTGTGGTGAGGCTGTGTTGGCCGCCCAGAGGCTCTCTGGGGACAGGAGAGGGGCCTGGGCCAGTTCAGGGCCAAAGGTGGGGAGGGTTCTGCTTTGGGCTTGAGGAGGTGAGAAAAGGACAGGGGATGTCTAACTCCAGGAAACTAAATTCCATCCGGGCTTCCCAGTGGCCAACTGGGAGCTCAAGGAGGACTCAGGCAACAAGTGAAGCTTATTCAGAGGCCACCTGATCCTGAGGCAGGGAATCGAGCAGTCCCGAGAGCTGCCCTCCTGAGTGAAGCTGGGAGGGAGGGAAGCCCCAGCACTGCTGCCTGGGAGCTGTACCATGACCTGATGACCCGGATGAAGATGGCATCCAGCCGTTGGGCATCAGCTGACATCCCTCCTGTCCAAACCTCCCAGCTCATACCCTGCACCCCTGCCTGTGCCTGGGGGCAGGCTGTAAAGTAATGTCGGTCTCCATTTCCTCCTCAGACTTCAATGATGAAAGCAGCCAGTGCTGGCTGTCAAACGTTTGGAAAACACAGAGAGCAAGCGTAAAAATCTCTTTGTAAAGGAAAGAGCCCCATAGCTTTGGAATCTCATAGTGGGACAAAAGGTGAGAGGGCATTCAACTCTTCACCCAATGCTTGTGGGGGGTTCAAGTCCACCCAGGGACCCACTGAAGATCTACTTCCCCACAGCCAGCCTTGGAAACCCATCTGGATCACGGCCATGCGCTGGGCTCCACGCAAGTTGAGTCAATGACACCTCGCACCCACTCTCCAGACGTCCCTGTGGGATATCGGGGGTGTTGTGTCCCTCTGAGAATGTGTTCTGCGGCTACAATCATTGTCTGTACACAGTTTGGGTCTTCCTTTTTTTCTCAACTCCTAACTTCAAGCTGCTGGGCCACCTGCTCCCGGCAGGGTCACAGCCCACGGGACTCAAGATCATGTGGGGTCTCACCAAGGGCACACCGTAACCCCGACACCGCAGTCCCACAGTACTCTCGTCTCATCTGCTGTCTGCTCTTCAGACATGCTTGTTTGAACGGGGCAGGAAGACAAATCCAATGGAAAGAATTTGATCCTGAGAGATTACATTTTCTTTAAAAAAAATACAAAAATGTCTAATCCCCCTGCAGCACCGGATGGAGAACACGAGTGTGCTTCTGCTGACCGAGCAGCAGCATGCTGGGCTTGGAATCCTGGCTTAGCCCCGCAGCTGCCCCACGAAGACCCGGGGCCAGAGTCAGCCTGGGCTGACAGGTGTCGACGTTGTCGTGTCAACTACTGGAATGTGCCCTCTGCCCACGCACCAGTATAGACTTCAGAGAGGAACACTGTCAGCAAGGTCCTGGGCTTTGGCTTCTACCGCACCGTTTAAAGATGGCAGGCACCCTGTGGGGACTGTCCCCTTGTAGGGTTTCTTCCGCGGCGAGGATGGGGCAGTGTTTCATGCTGCAGTGCCTGGAGTCCCTGACTTGGGACAGACCTGACGGGGCCTCAGGACAGCAAGGCCTTTTTAAAGGCCACTGCCAGCCTTGCCTGCCTCCAAGCTTTTGTCGGTACGGGAATGCACAGGACGATTCTAGCTGGAAACTTCTCCTGGCTTCCCAGGAGGGCTGGGGTTGACCTGGAGGGCCTGAGAGCCGCTGCCCTTGGCTCTGGAATCTCCCCTGAGAATCTGGGATCTTATCCAAGGGTCAAGTTTCTCCATTTGCTCTAAGCAAGGCCAGCATCAGTCATTGAGTTAACATGTATTGAGCACCAGCTACGTGTCAGGCACGGTGCCAGGCCTGTGGAGGGGTGAGGGTGGGCACAGAAGCGCATTGGCATGGAAGGGTTCCAGGTCCCAGAATGAAGGGACGAACCCCTCCCAGGGGAGGTCCCAGCTGGAGGTGCGTGATGCTCAAGAAGCAAAGCCTGGTCGGCCCACCCGGGGAGGGTGGAACATCTTAAGACCGCCTCACCACTGCAAACTGAATCCTGGGAGGAGGGGGCCTGAAGGGAAAGGAGGTCTTCATCTGTTGGAGAAGCAAAAGCACGAGTGAAACAGCAACAAGGTCCTGCCCTCTCACCCTGTCCTCCTCTCTCCGCCTTCCTGCAACTTGGATCTGGAACCTTCTCCCAGTCCTTTCCCTCCCTCTCTGCCTGGCCTTCTCTAGGAAGGGGCCGGTGGGGAGAGAGAAGTAAGACAATTCCTTTTGTTTCCACTTCAGGACATTTACTTCTCTCCGTCACAGGCCAATGAGCCAATGAACCGCTGTTACCGTTTAGGCAGGTTGATTTCTATGGACTCTCCAAATCTGTCTTCCCTCTCAATGAGTAACAGACTGCTTTCACATACCAGCTGTCAATATCAGCATGACCTAAAGCCATGGGGTGAGCCGGGTGTCGAGAGGTGGTGGGTGTAAGGGAGACCTCCCCTTCATGGTGACTCAGCAGGACAGCCTCACATGCTCCTACTCTCTAGTGCCCACCTGCTAACAAAAGGTCAGAGGTCCAAACCCACCCCGCAGCTCTGCTGGAGACACATGAAGCAGTGTGCTTCAGGGCACATGGACCATCTTGGGAACCCTAAGGTAAGGTGACCAGACATCCCAATTTTTGAAAATTTTTCCCACATCCCGCGGTGTTTTAAAAAAGTCCCGATTTTTGGAAAGAATGCACGACAAGCTAGGGTATACGGTTTTCAGCTGCCATGTGGCTATTTCACCAGGATGTGAGTTTTATCAATGGTGTCCTGCTTCACCAATGTTAAAATCTGGTCACCTTACCCTAGTGGGGCGGTTGGACTCGGTCCTACAGGGTGGTCATGAGTCAGAGCCAGCCCAGCGGTGGGTTGGGAGTTGAGAGACAAGTGACAGACATGGCAACAAGCACACGTGGGGTCAACTGAGGAAGCTCTAAGAAACCTCAGTGCTGGGGGCGTGAGGAGAGGTTTCTCCCTGGGCTGTAGGCTGGGCTCCATCTTTGGTTTCTTGCTCTTCGCTGCCGTTGTCCCAGTTCGCAACCATGTAGTGACCCTCTTCTGTGCCACAGAGTGAATCCCATCCTCACACTTGTTCTTACGTCTGAGCCTGTTGTTCCGGCCACTCCGCCCAGTTATCTCATCAAGGGTCTTGCTCCTGTTCACTGACCTTGTTTCACCAAGCATAATGTCTGTGGTAGTTACATCATCTGGTGTCAATTTGAGGATTCAGAGTGAAGGGGGGGAGTCTAGCCTGTCAATCAGCTTGATGACCTCATTTGGAGAAGCTAAGGAGATAAATAGCTGGCTGGAGGCGGGACACAGGTTGCTCCCTGTGAGATATCCCTGTTGAGAAGACACATGGAGAGAGGCTGATGGTAGTTAGAGCTGAAGGAACCACATGGAGAACCCTGCCAGCTCTGAAATGTTTACACCACCACTGGATCCACAAGACGTTCCACCCACTGGCCTGTGATCCTCCTGCATTCGGTGTCCTTGCATGTGTTTTGTGAGTCTGAAGAGGACTTTATAGATTGGTATCAGACATATGAGCTAATATTGGACTTATGGACTTGATCTGGGCTGGAATGTTTTCTCAATGTTCAATTGCTCTTGTATATAAAGCTCTTTTCTATACACATGAGTCTCCCTGGATTTGTTTCTCTAGTCTACCAGGACTAACACAATGCCCTTTTCCAGCAACTGGTCTCTTCTGACATCATGTCCACAGTATGTAAGAGCAAGTCTTGCCATCCTTGCCTCTAAGGAGCATTCTGGCTGTACTTCTGCCAAGACATGATCTGTTGGTTCTTTTGGCCGTCCGTGGTACTTTCAATCGTCTTTCCCAGCACCGTCATTCAAAGGCATCCCTTCTTTGGCCTTCCCTATTCACTGTGCAGCTTCCACGAGGCGACTGAAAATACCACGGCTTGGGGGCTAGGGTCAGGTGCACCTTAGTCCGCTTTCTTTGTTGCTTATCCTACAGGGATGTTCCCACGTTGGCTAGCCAGCGTATCTCAGGAAGGCGCCATGTCCTTTTCTCTCCCAGCTTCTCCCAGCCTGCTCACATTTCCCAGGAGATGACTCCAGCTGGTCCCCCACAGCCTCTCGATTAGCAAAACTTTCCGACGCCCTTTATGGTTAACCAGAGACAGTCCCCTGGGGAATCTTGAGGTGGTCTGGCGTCAGTTAGAGCAGGAGTTTGTATAGTTCAACCAATCAGAATATCTTTCACATACGTTCCTGGGTTTTCTGTGGAGGATTAACTTCTATGGAGGAGTCCTCTCCTGGGAGGATGTTTATGATTCCTTGTGAACTCTTTAAACTTTCGATAGAACTCAGTGCTTTGAACCGAGACTCACTCCAATTTGCTCTCCCACTGCAGAATAAAATTAACCCAATTGGACACCACTTCTGGGTGTAAGGGCCAGTGTACAAGTAGCACTGACGATGGGGAAGAAACGTAAAGTCAAAACTGTAGCAATCAAGTTAATTCTCACTGATGGCAATCCACAGGGCAAGGCAGAGCTGCCCCACAGGGCTCCTGAGCTGTCTGGAAACAGAGCGCCACATGGCTTCCAAGGGGAGGCTGGTGGGTTTGAACCGCTGGCCTTTTCAGCCAACAGCCGAGCTCTTTAACCACGGTGCCACCAGGGCTCCTTCTTAAAGATGCACACGGGGAACATCCAGGCTCCTAGAAACATGGGATTAAAGATCATGCAATTTTGAAGCCATGAACTTTTTGAAGCCCAACCTGGGACAAGGACAATGTTATGAGTCAAATGCCACCAGGACTTGGCTTCTTCCACAAATAACATTCGAATAGGGGAGGGGTTTCTTTGTTAAAGATGAAAAGACTTTAAAAAATCATTTTATTGGGGGCTCGTACAGCTCACAATCCATACCTCTATCCATGGTGTCGAGCACATTTGTACATAGGTTGCCAGCATCATTTTCAAAACATTTTCTTTCTACTTGAGCCTTTGGTATCAGCTCATTTTTTTTCACTCCCTCCCTCACTCTCCCTTGGTAACTTATAAATTATCTTTTTTTTTTTTAACAATTTATTGGGGCTCATACAATTCTTTTCACAGTTCATATATATACATACATCAATTGTATAAAGCACATCTGTACAGTCTTTGCCCTAATCATTAAATTATCATTTTTTCATGTCTTACACTGACCAATGCCCCCCTTCATGCACTTTTCTGTTGTACATCCCCCTGAGAGGGGTGGTTATAGGTAGATCATTGTGTTCGGTTACCACTTTCTCCCCCTGAACAGACTTAAGGGCCATGGAAAACAAAAGTACTGAGTAGGCATTTTTGACTCCTAATTAAAGCAAGTCAACAACGCCAAGCACAGATCAGATGGCCGATGAGGTGGATGTAAATGCTGAAGTGTTCGCAGGTGAGCTTATTTGAGTGGAACTTATTTTGAATAAAATATGCAAAGGAGGCAGGAGAGGGAAAGGGAAGAGGAAAACCGGCACAGGGAGGAGGTGAGAAAGACAGAAACCACCGTGTGCTGCTGAGTGGTGGGCAAAGGGGATACACGATTTTCTCCACTTTAATGTGTTTGAACATTTCTATGATTAGCGGTTGGTTGGTTTGCTTTTTCACACTGTCAGTACAGTTTCTGCTCTGTCTCCCGGGTGACGGCTTTTCTTTGTTGTTGGGGGTGCCCCAAGTCAGTTCTGACGCATGGCCACCCATGAATACACACTGCTTTTCTAACCTCGTGGGATTTCTAGACACCAGGAGAACTTTCACCTCTCTTGGAAAGTGCCCAATTTCTCTGCAGGTGTGGTAGTTACATCATCTCCTGTCAACTTGCAAAGGGGTGTAGTCTAGCCTGTCAATCAGGTTGCAGCGTGATTACCTCATTTGGAGGCACTTATAAATAGCTTATAAATAGATAAATAGCTCCCTGGAGATGGGACACTCTCTGCTTGGTCTTCCTGTTGACAAGCCACATGGAGACCCATGCCATGCTGCGATTCTTTCACTGTCACTGGATCCGCAAGTTTCCACCCACTGATCTTCCAGCATTTGGCATCACTGAATGTGCTGTGTGAGTCTAAAGAGGAAATTAAAGACTTGTATTGGACATATGGGCTAATATTGGACTTATGGACTCGATCTGGACTGGACTGGGTTATGTTTTTTTGATACTTTCTTAATATGCAATTACTCTTTGATATAAAATTCTCTTATACACATACGAGTGTCTATGTTACTCTAGTCTACCCGGACTACCTGGTACCAATTTGCCTGTTCACCTGTTTCTCCATAATTCCAATGTTTGTTACTATCTGATGTAATAATTCCCAGTCTGATGCACAAGAAAAAAAACCACATTATTCTAAATTGCATTTCCCTGGTGGTTGTGAAGTTTTGTATCTGTCACCTTCATTGGCAGCTTAAATTTCTAAGATTTGCCCTCTCATTTCCTTTGCCCATTTTGACTAACCTTTTTTTGCAGTTCGTATCGACATTTTTTGTCATGTAGGTTGCAAATCTTCCCTTCCAATTTGTCCCTTGTTTTAAATTTGTTTAGACTCATATCCCAAGGTTTGGGTTCTGTTCTGTCCTGCAGAGGGATGCCAAGTCCTGCTGCCTGCTGGTCTTCCTCATCAGTACTAACAAGTCCCACTGAGTGGCCACACTCTCTCACACTAAACCAAACACATCCCTCTGAGTCATTGCCCATTCATAGCTACCCTACAGGACAGGGTAGAATGGCCTCTGTGGGTTTCCAAGACTAACTCTTGATGAGAGTAGTAAGCCTCATCTATCTGTCAAGGAGTGATGTGTTAGTCTGGGTAAACTAGGGAAACAAATCCACATAAACTCAAGTATATGAGAGTTTTATATAAAGGATAAATGTACATTAAGAAAGCATCCCAACCCAGTGCTGTCCAAGCCCTTAAGTCCAACATTAGCCCATATGTCTGACACCAATCTACAAAGTCCTCTTCAACCTCACAAAACACAAGGACACTGGCTGCAGAAGGAAAGCTGAGTCAGTGAGTGTGTAAGCATCTCAGTGCTGGCAGGGATCTCCACATGGCTGCCCCAGAACTCAGGGCTGCATCAGGGTAGGTCCATGTGGCTTCTCCTCAGGGATGTCTTGCAGTAAGTGAGGCTAAAGCAGTTGCACCCTGGTCCGAACATCAGAGACCAGAGAACTAGAAAGGTGAGGTTCACTCAGCCATTTATCTCTCCACCCTTCAGTTAATCCCACACATGTTTTATCAGCCAGGTTGGCACAAGAAACCTTAACTATCTCAAGCGACCTAGTGGTTTCAAACTGCTGACCTCTCTCTCTCTCTCTCTGTCTCTCTCTCTCTCTCTCACACACACACACACAGCAAGAGATAGCAAACATTTTATTTATCGTATATACTAGAGCATAAGCCGACCCGAATATCAGTCAAGGTGCCTAATTTTACCACAAAAACTGCATTAAAAATGTGCTGAAAAACTCGGCTTCTACACGAGTATACACGGTAAACAGAGTTGATATCCTTGTGAGTTGGATCCCGTCTAGGGACATGTTTTTGCTGTGAAAGGCACAGACAGTTACTCTGAGGATGGTTTAACGTTCGGCTCTGATTAGTTCACTGCACCTGTCCTTGGGTCTCCTACTTAGCTCGAGCTACAGTTTTGTGTTAGGATGCTCACCACACGTTCCTGGGGCCTGGTCTCAAGGTCCGCCGTTCGTTCCCTTAGCAGGCACGAGACTCAGCTCTGTCCCTGTCCTTTTTAAATTGTAATGTGATCAAATCTGTCTCCCATTTCACTTATGAATTGTGCTCATTGGCTAAGAAGGACAACTACATCCCAAATGCTTGTTGTCTTAAGGACATCTGTATCCCAAAATTCTAATAAGAATGCCTCTTAATTATTTTTGTCATCAAATGTGTTTTACATTTTTATAGGTAAACTCACTGAAGTCCCTGCCTAAAAAGATACTTTGTTCCCTTGTCCCTGTGTTTGTTAACACCACTTCCTTACCCCCCCTACCTATGGGACCCAAAATGGTAGTGATGGGGGAGTGGCAGGCCTGGTGGGGAATGATCAAGGGTAAGGTTGCGTAGAGAAGAGGTATAGCTGTAGCCCAGGTGGGGACGGAGCATGGTGGTGGGGCAGGAGGAAAGTCAAGGGAGATGGAGGAAGGAGCTGGGAGTCAAGGGGCATTTATGGAGGTCTAGACAAAGACATGTACATGCAAATATATATATGATGGGGAAATAGATCTATGTGTCTGTATTTATAGGTTTAGTATTAAGGTGGCGGAAGGACCTTGGGCCTCTACTCAAGCACTCCCTCAATGCATGAATACTTTCTTTTATTAAATTTGCACTCTATGATACTCACTGTCCCGACACAACTGCTGAAGCCAAAGTGGGTGAACAAGTAAATGTGGTGAAGAAAGCTGATGGTGCCCGGCTATCAAAAGAGATAGTGACTGGGGTCTTAAAGGCTTGAAGTTAAACAAGCAGCCATCTAGCTCAGAAGCAACAAAACCCACATGGAAGAACACACCAACCTGTGTGATCGTGTGGTCCCGAAGGGATCAGTTATCAGGCATCAAAGAACAAAAAATCATATCATTGGCTGCACACCTCCATACTATCGCCGAAGACAAACGGGTGCATAAGCAAATGTGGAGAAGAAAGCTGATGGTGCCCGGCTATCAAAAGAGATAGTGTCTGGGGTCTTAAAGGCTTGAAGGTGAACAAGCAGCCATCTAGCTCAGAAGCAATAAAGCCCACATGGAAGAAGCACACCAGCCGGTACGATCACGAGGTGCCAAAGGGACCAGGTATAAGGCATCATGCAAAAAAAAAAAAAAAAAAAAGAATGTGCGTGTGTGTGTGTGTATACCATAGTGAATGAAGGGGGAAGTGCAGAGTGGAGACCCAAGGCCCAAGTGTCGGCCAATGGAGATCCCCTCATAGAGGGGTTTAGGAGAGGAGATGAGTCAGTCAGGGTGTGATGTAGTACCGATGAAGAACACAGCTTTCCCCCAGATCCTGGATGCTTCCTCCCCCCAACTACCATGATCCGAATTCTACCTTGCAGGGCTGGATAGGGCAGAGGCAGTACACTGGTGCATATGGGAGCTGAAGGCACAGGGAATCCAGGGTGGACGATACCTTCAGCACCAGGGGTGTGAGGGGTGAGGCTGGGAGAGTGGAGGGTGAGTGGGTTGGAAGGGGGGAACTGATTACAAGGATCCACATGTGACCTCCTCCCTGGGAGATGGACGGCAGAGAAGGGGGAGAAGGGAGACTCCAGATAGGGCAAGATATGACAAAATAAAAATCTATAAATTATCAAGGGCTCATGAGGGATGGGGGAGCGGGGAGGGAGGGGAAAAAAAAAGAGGACCTGATGCAGAGGGCTTAAGTGGAGAGCAAATGCTTTGAGAGTGTACAGATGTGCTTTATACAACTGATGTATGTATATGTGTGGATTGTGATAAGAGTTGTATGAGCCCCTAATAAAATGTTAAAAAAAGATACTTTGTTTTCCTCCTTTGCAGGGCCTGGTGGCATAGTGGTTATGCATTGGGCGGCTAACTCCAAGGCCTTTAGCAATTAAACCTGCGGCCGCTGCAGGGGTAAAGTCGGCTTCCTACTCCCTTAGAGTGTGTCTCAGAAACACAGGGGCAGCTCTACCTGCCCTATCGGGGCGCTGCGAGCTGGAGAAGGATGCTTTGTTGCGACTTCCCAGCCGAATTCTTTCTCCCCAGATTAGAACCAGCCTGGGATCCGTGTAACATGTAACGCAAGGAAACCAGAAGACAAAATTCAGGTGACGGAGGATGTAGAGCAATGGGCTTACGCAGTGTCGGTAAACATGGAAACTGCAACTAACACATCTCAGTCACAGGTGTGTCGTGAGACGGCCACGACATAACTGTGGAGACGCAACTGCACCCACGTTCTCGGCGGCCTCAGATGCTGGGGGGCGAGGGCTGGCTCGGGGGTCTGCGCCGCAGACGCCCATCTCCTCAGGGCCTGCCTCGGTTGAACTTGACAGTGAGGCAGCGTGCGACCGGAACCGGCTGCCAAGATTCTCCACAAAATGGCTGTCACGGTGACCACGGTCCGCGATCCACTCGCGGCAGAGCATCAGGCAGCGGCCGCCCCTCAGACGCCGGACCGAGCGGGCCCTGCGCCTCCTCCGCGGCCCACGCGGCGCAAACCCGGCGCGCCACGCGCCGAGCGCGGCGACTCGCCCGAACACCGGCCGCCAGCGCCGCCGGGACTAAAATGTCCGCTCGGCGCGCCTGCGCGCACGTGGGGCCGCGCCCCCAGGCCCCGCCCCCAGGCCGCACGCCGCCCGCCGTCCGACTCGCGATTGGTCCTGGAGAGGCGAAGACGCTGGTTGGTCGAGACTGAGTCACGAGGGCCTACCGGCTTCCGGGTCCTCTTCCTGCGGGTCCTGCGTGACTGTGACGCTGCCGCTTGGAGCTCCCAGAGGCGCGCGCCCCTTCGCGTGGCCCGGCCGTTGGCGCCGGGCCCCCGGGTCCGAGGCCCTCGGCGCGGTGTGTGGTGCCAGGCGGGCCCGCCGAGCGCACTCCAGCCCGTGCCGTACCAGCTTCTCGAGTTACTAGGGGAGTGGTGGCTATGCGGAGTAGGTTCTGGCTTGAGACTCCTTGTTTACATCATAGCTTTGATGGGAGCACTTTGGGGAGCTACCTCAAAGAGAAGATTCGCAATCGAAGGACATTAAAGGCACTTGAGTTGCATTTCTTCCTCTCTGGGGACTTTATTCTGCTCCTGTGCGTTACCACTTGAGTAGTCGCTTGTGCATCAGCCTTAAAACGAAACAAAACGCTCTAAGGATTTTAGAAACGTGCTGTGAAGGAAGCAGAATGAGAGGAAAGGAGTTCCTTCGGGTTCTTTTTTATTCTTAATTCGGAAGAGCTCGCGTGCTTTTAGATCCGGGCAAAGGCAGCGGCCAGACGGCAGATATGCAGATAGCTACACTTTCCGTGACTTTGACTGGTGCGATTCCAGTATCCTAAAAGAAAAGTGGAAATTAGGCTGCGGCTTGGCATGAATTGATCACAGGTGCAAACCTGTGGCTACAAACACTAGAGGCAAAAAGCTCCTCAGCGGGCCAGGTTGAATGTGCAATGTGCTTGGTAATCTTGGCCATTTTAAGCAGGTAAAAAAAAACCCCCAAGGTTTACAGGAAAATGGGTCTTTTCCCCAGAGGAGACAAGATGAGATGTCAGAAGAGAAAGTGACAGTTGAGGTGAGGTAATCACTCAACGGGGACAGGGTGACTTAAAAGTTTAAAAACTTTTTGGTACCAGTTTTATTTCATCTTGTTTCATATCCTCCTCCCCCCATCCCTTCTGCAGAATTCTTGCTAGGCATGACAGCTAGATCAAATCACTGAAATTTGATGTCGTATAGTCGATTCCAACTCATAACCAGAAGGGACAGGATAGAACTGCCCCTGTGGGTTTCCAAGGCTGTAACTTCACAGCAGTGGTTCTCAACCTGTGGGTCACGACCCCTTTGGGGGTTGAACAACCCTTTCACAGGAGTGGCCCGATTCATAACAATAGCAAAATTACAGCTATGAAGTAGCAACAAAAATGATTTATGGTTGGGGGTCACCACAACATGAGGAACTGTATAAAGGGTCGCCATGAGGCAGGTTGAGAACCGCTGCTATACAGGAACAGAAAGTTCGCCCCATCTTCCTCTGGAGGAGATGCTGTTTCCAAACTGCTGGCCTGTGGTTAGCAGTCCAGTGTGTAACCACTATGCCACCAGGGCTCTTGATGAGCTAGATATCCTTATAATAATACAGATGTCATTAGCAATGCTGGACTGTGTCAGCTAGAAGCTAACATGCCTTCAGACCACTGAGTTTCCTCCTTGAACAGAGTGGGGATTTATTCATTTTGTTGTGAAAGGCACAGCAAATATGCATCAACCATTTCTACCCGGACAAGCCAGTAACAGATGACCTTGGAGTTGAGTAACCACTCTCATGCCCCATTTGGAGTTGTTCTTCCCTCAGTAACTAACTGCACACACACACCCACCACCCTAAGGCTCCTATCCTCTTTCTGGTTGCTGGTGTCACTTTGACTTGAAAAAATGCCAGCAAATTCCAAAGCAAAGCAGTTATATCGCACTGTTTATTCTCAAAAGCATACAATACATGTTCCCACTAGTTTTAAAAGCCCACCTTGAATTTATTTTTTGAAAAAGACTATTGTGTTTGCGGTTTGTACAGCAGTTGAGATTCCCGTTCAACATTGTCTTCACAGCAGCTTCAATGATGTCGGCTACCTTCCTCAAAAGGTGTGAACACTCATTTCCATTCTGGTGGTTCCATTTCCATTAATCTAGTTGCCCTGCCCCCTGCACCTTCACATCTTTGCATTAAAGTCATGGTGGTCCGTTTGGTCTCAGGTGATTTTTTTTTTAAAGGCCTCCAGTACTCTCAGGTGGTAATCTTTGTGGGTCAGACTGTAATTTAGCTGAAAGGTGACTTCAGGAGTTAGTTTCCATTGTAGCCTTGAGGATTTCAGGACAATAGTCTCAGAGTCCTGTGGGCTCCACTGGTCCAGTACGAGTCAGGTCTTTACACTTGTGAGGTTCTGTTCTACACTTTTCTCCCATTCTGTCGCAAGGAAGACAGGCTTTCTACTCTTGTCGAGAGTTGCAGTCTCCAGTCTTCATTGAGAGAGGGGCACCAGTAACTTTCATTCCCAAACCCTCCATGTTGCTCCTGGGAATAGCAGGTGACTGCAGGATTTGGATCCCAGTCTTTGGGAGCACAGAATAACCTTTGTGAGGCTCTTAAAGGGGAGAATCAGAAGAGCTAGGGTGAAACAAGCCTAAGGAAAGGCTTTTAAAGCACTCAAGCCTTAATTAAGGTCCTTGCCTGAGGCTCCCTGAGCTAGAAAAATCTTCCCCACCCCCACCACCCTGTGGATGTCAGAAAAAGACCAAGGTGGCAGGAAGAGTTCTGCTTCCATTTTTGAGACCCGAACCATGACCGGTAGCACACCTGTCCAAAAACCTGGCTGCCTCCATTTCTGGAGCCAATAGGGGGCTCTCTGTCTTTGGTTGTTCTGTGCCTGTACCTTTAACCTGTTGGTCAGGTTTGTCTCTTCCAGACTGCAGCCGTTCCATGTAAGAAAGATGGTGGTGGACGGGCGGTCTCATCCCACTCGATGGTGGACCAGGCAGCTCACAGCTTTAGGGCAGGAGGAGAGTGAGAAAATCATATACCGTGTATACTCGAGTATAAGCCAACTCGAATATCAGCCGAGATTTTTACCACAAAAACTGCATTTTACACCTTAAAAAAATTAAATGTGCTGGAAAACTCGGCCTATACATGAGTAAATATAGTAGGTCCTGCCTGATAGGTCATTGTCCAATATTCTGAATGAATTCAGACTCCCCTTCTTTCAGGAGGAAATGAATGGCAGGGTCATTTAGAGGCCTGCGTGACCTGTGAAGTCTAAGTGGCTGATTCCAAATTGCCTCACATGATCCATTCCGAGGTCATGTCGACTAACACCGCCCCACATGAAAATGAGGTGCACGAACCATAGATTACGAGACCAATTATTATGCTGGAATAAGGACCAATCAGAATGTAAGAATAAGGGCCAATGGGGAAGCAGAAAGGGACTGAGGCGAGCCAATGGGGTCCTGCTACCTAACTCCTATAAAATTCAGTGTTAACCATCTGGATGTGGTCAGATCCCTCATATCAAGAGGTGATTGAAGCATACTTATTGACTCTTTGCTCCGCTTGCTGTCAAAGAAAATAAGAAGCGTCAGAGTCTTAGAAACCCGCAGGGGCAGTTCTTCTGTCATATGGGCTGGCTATGAGGGTATCAACTCGACGGCAGTGAGTTTGGCTTGGGCGTTTTAAAACCAGATCCAGGTGTGGTGGCCCTGGTTGGAACGGTCGGTAGTAGTGGCCGGTTGCCCTCTAGGTCATGTGCCCATCTTACACTTGGGAAGAACGCGGCCATTTTCTTCTCACGAGAGAGACAGACGGCAAGGTTGGTGTTTTGAGGTCCCCTAGAGGTGCTTTCAAAACGGCCTGCCCGGGCCCATGTGTCGGCCACTGGAGATCCCCTCATAGAGGGGTTTAGGAGAGGAGATGGGTCAGTCAGGGTGCGATGTAGTACCGATGAAGAACACAGCTTTCCCCCAGATCCTGGATGCTTCCTCCCCACAACTACCATGATCCGAATTCTACCTTGCAGGGCTGGATAGGGCAGAGGTTGTACACTGGTGCATATGGGAGCTGGAGGCACAGGGAATCCAGGGTGGACGATACCTTCAGCACCAGGGGTGTGAGGGGCGATGCTGGGAGAGTGGAGGGTGAGTGGGTTGGAAAGGGGGAACTGATTACAAGGATCCACATGTGACCTCCTCCCTGGGAGATGGACGGAAGAGAAGGGGGAGAAGGGAGACTCCAGATAGGGCAAGATATGACAAAATAATCTATAAATTATCAAGGGCTCATGAGGGAGGGGGGAGCGGAAAAAAAAAGAGGACCTGATGCAAAGGGCTTAAGTGGAGAGCAAATGATTTGAAAATGATTAGGGCAAAGAATGTACGGATGTGCTTTATACAATTGATGTATGTTATGTATGGATTGTGATAAGAGTTGTATGGACCCCTAATAAAATGTTTAAAAAAAACTCTTAATTAAACTTGAATATACTGGCAAGAAAAACAAAACAAAAAGGCCTGTCCTCTGCTACCACAAGGTCCCAGCCTTGTGGGTAGTTCTCATCGTACTCTAAGGGGTTACAACCAGCGTCTTGGCAAGTGGTTTGGTTTTGAGCCCCACCCCTCCCCCCCCAGTACATGAACATAGATTGGAAAATTCCAAGCAGAATAATAGCAAATAGAATCGGGTGCTCGGTAAAGAGTAGTTTCCATTCTCCACGGCCCCCATGGGACAGTGTAGACCTGCCCCTGGGCTTCTGGGCTGTGAACCTGGTTTTCAGTTTCAGGGGAGGGAGCCTCTTCTTGGCTGAGGGACTGCTTGAGGGGGATGGAACGCGACAGGTGGGTGGCCCTGCTGCCAGGCTTGTAAGTGATGGAGAACTCGCCCAGGTAGTGGCCGATGATCTCTGGCTTGATCTCCACCTGAAGGTCTTCCTGCTGTAGGTTAAGTCCTCTCAACTGTTGCTGGGTTCTGACTCACTGCCTAGTCCTGCACCAACCTAAGAAGCATTACTGTGGTTGAACCCATTGTTATAGACACTGTGTCCATCCGTTTGGCTTCAAGAAGATTTAGAGAATTTCTTGTGGTTTAAGGTTTAATGATTCTCTCAGGGCAATACTTTAGGGGGTTCACCAGCCAAAGTAGCACCAGAAAGTCTAGGTCTCTTTAGCATGTGAAATTCTGTTCTACACTTCCCCCCTTTTGATCAGGAGTTTTCTACAGACTCTTTGATGGAAGAAGTGTTCAATGAATGTTTAGGGGGTGCTCCATGCTCATGAGAGCTGAACTCTGGCCGAAATTACCATTCGGTTTTTCTCTAGATCAGTGGTTCTCAACCTGTGGGTCTCCACCCATTTTGGGTTTGAACTACCCTTTCACAGGGGTTGCCCAACTCATAGCAGTAGCAAAATGACAGTGATGAAGTAGCAAAGAAAATGATGTTATGGTTGGGGGGTCTGTATGAAAGGAACTGTATGAAAGGGTTGCGGCAGTAGGAAGGTGGAGAACCACTGCTCTAGATCAAGATGCCAGCACACTTTTGATCAGGAACCTGCCTGACAAAGTCACTCTGCACAAATAAAAAGATGAGTTTGAGGATGCTTTTCAAAAAGCTTGCTCAGATTCCTGAGCAAGGCTGGGAGGAGTAAAAGGTGTGCTAGAGAAGAATATATGTCCACTGGACTGAAACATAACGGAATTTCATTACATTCATGCCTGACCGCAATAAAACCAGATTTGTTCTACAACCTTCCCGTCAGCAGGCATACAAAAAGCTGAAGGGGGTTCTATAAACAGATCCTGAGAGGCTCTAGAAGACTCGGTGGGGTCACAGAGAAATGAAGACTTATTTTGCTGCCAAGTACCAGACTGAAGGTGACAAAGTACAGTTACAGATTCTCTCTCTCTCTCTCTTTCTGTCTCTGCTGACTCCAATAAAAATACCACATCAGCCTGGAGAGGTGACAGAGAATAATATTGAATTACTATTTCTCGAAATATGATAATCCTAATAATAATTATTAGGATTGTGTTGTATCGAGGAAATGAAATCATGTCACTCCATATTGAGACTTTTGCCTAGTAAACAAACCAACTAACAGTTGGTGGGAGAGTCAGTTCTGATTCATGAAGGTGCCCTGTGGGTGTGAGCGGAACCATCCTCGGTAGGGGTCTTTGTGGCCGGGTTACAAACACTCTCCCCTCCTCCGCAATGGATGACCAAGAGCCTGGGGAGGGCTCACACTGCCAACATTCCAGTTAGCAGCCAAGCACCAAACTATTGGTGGCACCTGGGAAAAACGAAGATGATGAACTGAAAGTTGGCTAGCTTGAACCCACCAGCTGCTCTGCTGGCAAAAGATGTGGCATTCTGCTTTGAAAGACGGTGAATGAAGTTCTGCTTTGAAAGACGTTGAAATTCTGCTTTGAATGTCATTGAACAGCCTCGGGACCCCAGCAAGGCCTTCTCCTCTGCCCTGTGTCACAGTTGCCTCCACAGCTTCCAGTCTGCGAATGAGAGTGTGTTGGTACAGGTGTGGCAGACTTCATCTACACAAACAAACTTCGTTGAAAATATGTCTGTAACTCCAAAGTAGTTCTCACCTGCCCGGGAATTTCTTACAAAGCTCTTCCAGCTCCTCCCTCTCCTCTCACTTCATCACAGGTAAATATAATCCACAACTGCTACTGTTTGGGGCTGTTGGGTTTTGAACTTTTGTGATGCGGGTGGACATTTACAGAGCAGATTAGCTTTCCATTTGCCAGTGAATTTGGTCCCCTCAACGTGACAGCACTCTGGCCACGCCCTCCTGGACTTCCCACTCTCCGTGCCCTCTGGCCATCAGAGCTTGGGCCTTGTCAACCGCAATTCTAGGCAATGACATGGAGAATATTTTCATTCCGTTTGTTATCATGACCTACAAGTGGAAGAGGCCCTTCTAAATATGACGAGGCTTCTGGCAGTCCTTAAAGAAGCAGCTGATGAAATCGGTCATGTAACTATAAAGCATTTCTATCTCGGGGGAGAAAATTAAACACCAACAACCACCCCCCCAAAACAAACTCAGAAGGACAACCAAAAGGCATACGACAAGCCAGGAAATACAAATATTGCGAGAGAGAGTGCCAACCCAGTGATTTTGTCTATAGAAGTACAGACCAAAAAAAGAGAAAGAAATAGACAAATTATGAACAAAAGAAAAAAATTCAAACTCACTGCCATTGAGTCAATTCTGACTCATAGCGACCCTATAGGACAGGGTAGAACTGCTCCTTTGCGTTTCCAAGACTGTAACTGTTTACAGGAGTAGAACACTGAGTCTGTCTCCCTTGGAGCAGCTGGTGGTTTCAAACTGCTGACCTTGCATTTGTAACCACTACTCCACCAGGGCTGTGAACAGTCCACAGAAAAGGTATAAGCTTGGCTATTTAACACAGGAAAAGATGCTCATCCTTACGACGCAAGAATCTCAGATTAAAAGTACACTGAGTTACAACTTTTCAGCCCTGAGAGTCCCATATCAAACACTGTATTTCACAGCATTGAAGAGGGTATGGCGAGACACGAATGTTCATACAGGACGGCACAAGTGACCCTGGTGAGATCGCCAGGAAGCTGACGTAGCAATAGCTGTCAGTGTTGTGATTTTCCATCCCATTTTACCCGCAGGTTTTATTTCTGGGACTTTATTCTAGAGAGAGCCTCAGAGGGGTGTGTAAGGGGGTGTATCACAAAGTTGTTTGAATGCAAAATAACATTATCTTGCAAATAAAGAGAAATTACCTGAATATCTGGCAGTAAGAAACTGGTGAGAAATTCCTGTTCTATCCAGAAGATTCTAGAGGAGGCAAATGTGAAAAGAAGTGAACCAGCGGTTGGAGCATTTATGGGAAACAAGCTCCAGTGTACAAGGTGACGGAGCAGGCCGAGAACAATGCAGACAGTATTGTTTTGAGACTGATGAGGGTAATGAATGTACACACCTATGTGTGTGAGCAGCTGTTTTCTATTCCAAAACTAAATAAGACGAGCTCCTGCTCCCAGCTTGTGGGGGCAACCAGCCCCCCACAACTAATCATGGGTTCGGTAGGCACAATTGTACAGTTAAGATATATAAAGATTCTAGTAAAGTCATAGAGAAATGGGAGAGATGGGAGAGAGAAAGAGTAAAATAAATAAGTCTGACACATTTCATGGTAGTGTGCTCACCTCAGCTCCTCTGGCTTACACATGGAGGTGGGAGATGAGCGGGCGGGAGAGAGCTCTTGTTGAGGTTTTATTTCTTTCTTTTTATTTATTTTTTGTTTTATTTCTCTTTTGAGGTTTTATTTCTAACCAAAACTTATCTATCTTTGGGGGCATGCAAGCCCTTTGATTACAGATAACAACCTATGTCATAGGAAGGGGTTGTAATATAGGCAATACAAGGAATAGGAGGGGGCTGATGTAGGGGTGTTCCAGGGAGGGAATAGGGGTTCATATGAGGCAAGATGGGCGAACCCTAGACTCAATACAGTAGCCTAACCTAATACAGTAGCCTAACCTTAGTCAACCCTGAGTGGTCCTAGGCTTGCCTTGGGCACTCCTTCAAGGGAACAATGTCAGAAGGGAGTGGACCCTACTTAGGGCGAGTCAAGGTGCTCTAGATACCCTTAAGGAGAATAACCTCTAACCTACTTTCAATGACCTCCTAGTGTACAGTCATTTACCATGTGTAGCAAACAGCGTCTGGGACTTGACATATATTTGGGGGAGACAACTTTGGAGAAATCTTTCTGTTTCCCACACCAGCTGAAGGACATCCAGTTGAGTTCTCTACCCGCCCACCCTCCCCTTCCCCTTTCGCTCCAGAATTGCAACCTGACCTTGGTTGACATCTTAGGACGGAAGAAAACTCCACCAGAGTTCTGATTTCAAATCTGAGGAACATGTCAATGATCACTTCTATTTTCAAATATTTCCCCCCTTCCTACTCCCCATCAAAATCCATGTTGATATGAAAACCTTTCATCTTGATTTTTTAAATAAAAAGTGCCTCTTGAGAATGATGAGGACAATGAATATACAAATGTGCTTTACAAAATTGATGTATGTTTGGATTGTGATGAGTTCCATGAGCCCCTAATAAAATTATTTTTAAAAAGAGAGAAAAAATTAAAAAGTGGCCTCTCAGAATATGTAACTAACTTCACTCAGCATATCCTCCGAATCCAAACACGCCATGAGGTGTTCGACAGTGTCACCCAATGATATTGTTTTCAATGTCAACTTGGCAGTACCATCTCTGGCACACTGTTTTTTAAACCTGATAAAACCAAACTGACTGCCATCGAGTCAATTTTGACTCCTGAGATCCCTCTAGGGCCAAGTAGATCTGCCCTGGTGGGTTTCCCAGACTGTAACTCTTTTTGGGAGTAGAAAGCCTCATCTTTCTCCTATGGAGTGGTTGGTGGTTTTGAACTGCTGACTTCAAAGTTAGAAGTCCAACACGTAACCATTATACCACCAGGACTCACTAGCGTTCTAGCAGTTTGGTCTGCTAATACCTTGCCTTTCTGACCTGTAGTTATTTAGGTTTGTAAGGGTCAACCCCTGTGTTTTAGCACCCTGGGACCGGAACCAGGGTGTCCGACATTGAGATGCTTAGTGTCGGCCTGTCCCCAAGGATGACCACCTTTGTCATGGCATCATTGGGACTCAGGGTGGCTGGCACAGCCAGAACTGGTGTCTGGCTGCCTTTGGGGTCTGGCACATTGACTTTGAAGTCATTCAGTCACACGCCCCTCCCCAGGACACCCATCTTTTTCATCCTCTCTACAAAGGCCTTGGTACACTTACCACCCGTCCCCCACCCCCTGCTGCTGCATTCTCCAGCGAGTCTCTCTTCCATCAAAGGAAAGGAAAATGAGGCTTCTCTTAAGCCTGCCTCTGAAAGGCCCAGCAGGCCTCAGCAGCCCCAGGTGCGCAGCCCCAGGTGCTTCCTCTGCCGATGCTGAAAATGCGCCAGGTACAAACTGACAAGGCCCCTCGCCACCAAGCCCCTGGTGGGGCGCTAACGGGCAGCGTGGGCTTCCAGGAGGGTCAGACCCCTGCGCGCCAGGTGGGTGGTCAGACCGCACCCTGTCCGAGATGGAAAACCAAGCGCCGAGACCCAGAAATGCAAGGCCGTCCGGTGGGGTCCTCCCTCGCCGACCTCGGGCTTTCCACGGACTCCCCCGCACGCGCACGGCCACGTTCCCTGCTGGTCTCCGCAGCTCAGGCGGCACGTGGCCCGGGCGGCATCAGGCTTCGCCAAGGGGAAGAGCGGCAGCACCGCGCCCGACCAGCAGGCCGTGGGCAAACCCACTGGCGGAATCCCACTGGGGCTCCTCATCCCACGCCCCGCCCCTTCGAGTTGAAACTCGTTTCCTGGGACTAAGGGGTTCTCGGCACAGGAACTCCTCGCTAGTCTCTCTTGAAGGGAGTGAGGTCCTCCCTACTGCTCTGGGATTGGCTCTCTCGGTTGGCAAAACTGACCAATCCCCTCACTGGGGTGCATTATACCTAATTTGCATCGTCCCACCCCGCAGTGTCTCCATGCGCTTTCTTTGCATCGTTAGCCTGCAGTCCAATCCCTTTGGTGGATGCAAGCACCTTGATTTGCATAGCCGCGCCCACATGTAAGGGAATTGCCAAACCACGCATGACTTAAAGGACCGTATTAAGTAATTTGCCACATACATGTATTCACCCACACTTTGTCTTTCTGTTTTGCTTGAATACTATTTGGCTTTGAGATTATTCCCGTTGGAGAATGGAATGCCTCTGCCTCCCACCTTGGGCGCCTAAGAAAAGCTTGGACCCAGGACGTTCTCTGATAAGGAGGCTAGAATAGGGCTCCCTCTTCCTCTCCACTTCTACACCTGAGGACCTTCCCCTTTCCTGACCACGTAGGAATGTCCTCCATCCCCTGCACACATATGGCACCTGGCCAACCCCACTTCTCTCTGTTCCTGGTGGCGAGCGGTTGGGGTGGGATGGGAGTCTCCACTGGCACTACAAGGATGAACTTAGACTGTCTGCAGCCACACACCCGCCCACCCCAAGTAAGTTCTGAAGCTCCCGGGTCCTGATACAAGGTAGCGTCGAACAATTTAATTTTTCCAGGATTTGTTGAAGCCCCCAATTTACTATCCTCAAAGTTTCTGTGAGTCAGGAATTGGGGGCTGCTGGAGTGAGCGATTCTGGCTCCAGATTTTTCCCAGAATCAAGGTGTTGGCCAGGGCTTCGGACATTTGGAACTGAGGGGGGCCGAAGGATTCGCTTCTAGATTGATTCACCCACCACCCACACACAGGTATGTTCTGGGTCTTCTTGGTGGGAGGTGTCAGCTCCTTCCACCTGGACTTCTCCCCACGCTACTCGAGTCCCTAACAGCATGGCTGCTGGCTTCCCCCAGGTCATGTGACCTGAGGCAGGAGAGGCAGCAGACGGACAGTGACAGAGACAGATGGACTAGGGCAGAGGTTACCCTTTGTTTGAACTGGCCTCAGAAATCACATGCATACCTTCTGGCCCATTCTACTTGTGAGAAGTGAGTCACTAGCTCTGGCTCATGTTCAAAGGGAGGAACACCGAATTCTACCTTTGGAAGGGCGTGTCAAAGAATTTGTGGACATATTTAAAAGATATTACATTACTTTTAGATCAGTGGCTAACTGTAGTCTGGGTTATCATTTTTTTGCAAGCATTTATTTCTGATCAATTATCTCCTTTTAAAATTTTCCCCTTATGCTACCACAAGGTACAATTATTTAGGGATGTGGTCAGCTCCTATTTCCTTGTTGTTCTTAGAGAGCCCTGGTGGCGTAGTGGTTACTTGTTGGACTGCTAATTACAAGATCAGCAGTTCAAAACCACAGCCGCTCCCTCAGGAGAAAGATGAGGCTTTCTGCTCCCATAAACAGTTACAGTCTTGGAAGTCCCTGCTACCCTGTCCTATGGAGTCGTTAAAGTCAGAATCGATCGATGCCAGTGAGTTGTTCTTAGGAGCCCTCACGTAGGTCATGGCGGCCTGATCCTGCACAACGCAACCGAACACTGCCTGGTCCCACACCATCCTCACAATAGCTGTGTTTGAAGCCACTGTCGAAGCCGTCGTGTTAAACCATCTCTTCCAGGGCCTTCCTCCTTCTTGATGCCCTTCCACTTTACCAAGCATGATGCCCTTTTCCCGGCACTGGGCTCTCCTGATGATACGTCCAAGTATGTGAGGCAAAGTCTTGCCCTTCCCCCCTGTAAGGAGCACTCTGGCTGTCCTCCTTCTGAGAGATTTGCTTGCTCTTCTGGCAACTCACGGTGCTTTCAGCATTCTTCCCCAGCTCCAGAATCAAATGCATCACTTCTTCTTCGGTCCGCCTTATTCCTGGGCCAACTTTCCCACGCAGAGGCGGCAACTGACAATCCCATGGTTAGGGTCAGAGGCATGCTAGACCTCAAAATGCCATCACCGCTCGCCACCAGGTTAAAGAGGTCTTGAGCGGCAGGTTTGCCAGGCGCCATGTTTGCAGCTCGTCATTTGATTTCGCAACTGTTGCTTCCTTGAGCATTGACCATGGATCCATGCAAACTGAAATCCTGCCAACTGCCGACTTGCCTCCATGTGTTAGGGTGTCTGTTGATCCAGTGGTGGGTTTGGTGTTCTTTGCACTGAGTTGAAATCTGTACTGATGGCTGCGGTCTTTGACAGTCATCAGCAAATGCTTCCGACTCTCTTCACTTTGAGCAAGGTTGTGTCATCTGGGTATCCAAAATTTGAGTCTTTAAAAATCCTGACGCTGACGCTAGTGTGGACTCGTGGGAAGTGAGCGGGCTTGGTCGTTGGGTAGGCCCACCTTTCCTTCTCTAGGACGGCGGCATTCTCTTTAAACGAAAACCTTTTTGGGTGTGGCCGGGAAGGGGCTTATTCACACTCTGGATACCACCTAGAATAAAAAGTCAATAATTAAAAACGATAAACCCTCCAAAAAAAAAAAAAAAAATCCTGACGCTGCGTTCTTCATATAGCGCAGCGGTTCGCAACCTCCCTGATGCCGAGACCCTTCAATACAGTTCTTCACGTTGTGGTGACCCTCCAACCATAAATTTATTTTTGTTACTACTTCATAACTGTCATTTTGCTACTGTTATGAATCAGGCGACTCCTGCAGAAGGGTTGTTCGACCCCCAAAATTGTGTGACCCACAGGTTGAGAACCGCCAGTATAGCCCAACATCTCAGATGATTTGTTCAGTATTCAGATGGAATTCGTATGATGCAGGGGTGCAGCCCTGATGCACACCTGCCCTGATTTTATGCCGTGCAGTGTGTCCTTGTTCTGGCCGCACACTGGCTCCTGGTTCATGTACAGGTTCCACCTGAGCACAAGGAAGTGCTCTGAATTCCCATTCTTCTCAATGCGATCTATGGCTTCCTATAATCTACACACTTTAAAGCCTTGGCATAGTTTATCAGACACAAGTAAACCTCTTTCTGGTATTCTCTGCTTTCAGCCAAGATCCATCTGACATCAACAATGACATCCCTTCTTGCACATCTTCTTCTGAATCTGGGCTGAGTCTCTGGCAGCTCCTTGTTGATGTCCTGCTATGACTGTTGTTAAATTATCTTCAGCAAATAAATAAATTAATAGTCTTCGGCAAATTTTACTTTCCTGTAATATTAGTGTGATGGCTTAATAATATCTGCATTCTGTGGTGTCACCTTTATTTCAAATGGACACAAATAAGATATCTCTTCCAGTCTGTTGGCCAGGTCGCTGTCTTCTAAATTTCTTGGCCTAGATGAGGGAGTAATTCCAGTGTTCATCAACTTGTTGAAACATTTTGGTGGGTGGTCCATCAATTCCTGGAGCCTTGTTTTTCACTAATGCCTTCAGTGCAGCTTGACCCTCTTCCTTCAAAACCACTGACTTTTGCTCATATGTTATCTCCTGAAATGGTTGAAGAGCAACCTATTCTTTTTGCTACAGTGATTCTGTGTATTCCACCCATCTTCTTTCGATGCATCCTGCATCATTCAATATTGGACCCATGGACTCCTTCAGTATTGCAACTCAAGGCTTGAATTGTCCCTTCCATTCTTTCCGTTTGAGATCTGCTGATGTGTCCTTCCTTCGTGGCTTTCTAACTGTAGGCCTTTGCATATTCCATCCCAATACTCTAATTTGCCTACTCTAGAGGCTCTTTGAAACTTTCTGTGTAATCATTTCTTCCATTTACAATCAAGAGCAAGTTCCGGGGTCTCTTCTGACATCTACTCTGATCTTGTCTTTCTTTCCTGTCATTTTGACCTTTTGCTTTATTTGTGCATGATGTTCTTGATCTCATTTCCGAGCAGACACATGCCTCCAACTCTTCTGTTAGCAGCGGAGTATGTGAATCATTCACACCGCCAGGGGCTCCACAGAGAGGCATGCTGTGTCACTGTCGTTGCTGTTGTTGTTGGCCATTGAGCTGGCTCCAGCTTATAGCAAGCCCGTGCATAACAGCACGAGGCTCTGCCCCAGCCTCACAGCCTTTGCTGGTTGAGCCGATGGTCGCAGCCACTGTGTCCATCCACCTCACCGAGTCTTTTCTTCTTTGCCCCGACCTTCTATTGTTATGCCACACGATGTCCTTCTCCAGGGACATCTGGTCTCTCCTGAGAACATACCCAAAATGTGTGAGGCAAGGGTCTCTAGAGCAGTGGTTCTCAGCCTGGGGGTCACAACACCTTTGGGGGTCGAACGACCCTTTCACAGGGGTCACCCGATTCATAACAGTAAGAAAATGACAGTGATGAAGTAGCAACGAAAATAATTTTATGGTTGGGAGTCATCACCACATGAGGAATTGTATGAAAGGGTCGCGGCATGAAGAAGGTTGAGAACTGCTGCTTTAGGGAAACAAAACCTGGACATGTGTGTGTGTGTGTGTGTGTGTACACACACACACACACACACACACACACACAGCAAGAAGGAATATAACAGCTAATTAGTCCACACAGCAGTGCAGAGGGCTCAGTTCAACTCACTTTCATCAAACAGTTAAACTACTGGAAGTCCTTCAACTCATGTGGACTGCTGGGGCCAAGGTCAAGGAAGCAGACAGAGTCTGCCCACTGGCAGCAGGGTGGGTCAGCAACAGCCAGCAGCTCAGAGCTTAGTGAAGCAGGCCAGATGGGATAGAGAACTCTAGCAATGCAGGGCGACAGGATCCACCAGCCTACAGCGTGGTGAAGCAGGTCAGGAGCCTCAAGCTCTAGCGACAGGGTCCACGGGTTGATTTGTCCCACAGGTGATGTAGCTCACAGGTTGAGACAGAGAATTAGCTAAAGCAGTTGCAAGCTGGTCCGATCACCAGAGAGCAAGTGAAGGGGGAGATGGGGGGAGCAGGCCTTTGAGAGCCATTTATCTCTTTTGCTCTCCAATCAAACTGCGATCTGATTAATCACACATGTTCCTATTGGCCAGGTTGGCACAATCAACCCAACTATCACGGTGAGTGAGATGAAATCTTGCCATCCAAGCGTCTAAGGAGCATTCTGGCTGTACTTTTTCCAAGACAGGTTTGTTTCTTCAGGCAGTCTAATGATACTCTTTAATATTTCTCATGCTCCATAAATGAATGAATGAATGAATGAGCATGCCAACCCATGCATTAGAGCACTAACCCTAGCCCAGGGCTGGTGCAATCGGCCCTGCAGCCGCTGAAGACTGAGCCACCAGGAAGGGCGCATCCATCTCCGTGCGGCCACTCCAGCTGCAGTCCGCACCGGCTAGAGCACGCCTCGGCACTGCCGCCTGCCGGCCCCTCTGGCCACTGCAGCCCAGCGGGTGGAACCGGGAAGGATGCTCCGTGGGCACCGGGGCACGCAGGCCGCAGCCCCTAGGAGAGAGGCTGCGCTAAACGCCGCCGTGCTGGGTCTGCAGTCGAACCGGGCCTTTGCAAACACCCGGGGCAGAGGAAGGGGAATGGAGGCGGCTGAAGTCCCGGGCTAGAGCCGCCCCCTCCTTCGAGCAGTACCCCGGTTTTCGCTGATCCAAGGGCTGTTTATCCACCTGGGGGCGGGGGGACCCCAGGCTAGGGTCTAAGGACGGCAGAGGCCACTGCTTTGGAGTGGGGGCTGCAGGGGAAGCCGTCTACGAGCTTGGGCCAGGAGAGAGCCATGGACAGCCTCAGTGAAAACTGACCTTGAAGCTGGGGGTGGGGGTAGAGGGGGAGATGGGTGGGGGGGACAGAGGGAGAAAGAGGGGGTGGGGAGCATTAGAACTGATTGTGATGATGTGTACACAACTCTTTTTAAAAGCGATTCAACCTGAAAGGGTTATGATACGGGGCGATACAAAGAAAATGAAATCGACCAATGGTTGCCTGGGGTGAAGGAGGATGAGTACTGGCTTAGCGGCCACGTGAGCTTGTCTGTTGGTGGCGGGCTGATTTTCATGGCACTGAATCAACACGTAGGCGTTGTAGAGTTGTTGAATGTTCTGCTGAGTATATTTTTCCACAATTAAAAAAAATCACACAATAACAATGAGTGTAAGGAAGAAGAAAATGTTCTAAAATTGACTAATCCTGAATGTACAACCCTTCTTGAGATGATGGGACTACTACTGAATTATATGATATGTGGGTGAAGTGCCAATGAAACTTTTTTAAAGTCTGGGAAAAAAATAGAAGGGGGGAAGGAGAGATAAAGAAAGGGAGGCAGGAAGAAGGGAAATGAATGGTGAACACCGCCCTGGCACCAGCCTCCTGCTGGGTGACCCATTGGGTCTAGGCTGCTCTGAGCAGATGCCCTGGCCTGAGGCACAGGTCCGGAAGGCTCAAAAGCCACATTCTTTGCCTGACATCACAGCTGTCTGTAAGATTACACACTGTCTGGGAAGGAAAACAGGGAAATGGAGGCAGAGGGTACGGCAAAGCCTTGCTTGCCATTCAGAAGCGGCCCTCTTCTGGTATCTGATGGATTGAGTTGCATCCTCCCACCCCTACAAAATCTGTGCTGTAACTCTGAAGCCTCTCCTCTGTGGCCTTGGGGGATGGAGTTCTCTCTGCTGGGCGGTGTCTCTCTGGTGATAAAACCGGCCAATCGGCCCAGAAGGAAACACAAATGCATAGAAGGTGACACAGCCAGTGGAATCTCAGGCGGAGTGAGGAGCCCTGATGGCCTAGTGGTTACCAGCGGGGCTGTGGTATGCAAGGTATGAAATGAAGTTCGGACGAACTAGCTCTTCGAGATCCCTTGTACTGCTGTAAGCAGTCCCAGTCTCAGAAACGTTTAGGGCATCCCGTAGGTTTGCCATGAATTACCATTAACTTGATGTTAGTGAGTTTGGTCTTTTTTGGTTTGGTGGCTGCTAACTGCAAGGTCACCAGTTCAAAATCACCATCCCCTCCCAGAGAGAGATGACATTTTCTGCTCCTGTAAAGATTCTCTTAAAAAAATAAAAATTAAAAAGCATAATGCTCAAGGCAGACGCTTTCTTATGGAACCTGTCTGAAGATTCCTCTTATTTCCCCGTGACTGTGTGCTGGCTAAGAGTTGATCATTGCTTTGCTGAGGTTCTACTTCGGAGTTCTTAAAAAATTATCCTGATTTTATGGGAGCTTAGAGCTTAGAACTTGTGTTTCACTTGTACATTGAGAAAAATACGTTAAATTCAAAGAAGATGCTTTGCTAGATCTTTAAATAATAAGATTATGGGAGAATGTCTTGTGAGGTTATTATATCTCTCGCTATTTCTCATTCTGACTCCATAGTGTGTTTGTTTCAAACGGTGAGCTTTTCTTTAGCAGGAGAGCACTGAACCATCGGGGGCCCAGGGCCCTCCCAGCTAGGCTGAAACCCTGGGCGGGTAGGGGCTGCTTTTCACAGGGGCGGGGGGTGGGGCTCACACAGGGCAGGCAACCATCGAGTGGAACTATGCTGCACATGAGCAGCAGGGCGCCAGGCCTTTTTCCCAGTCACCCTGAGGGGGCTTGAACCTCCAACCTTTGTGCTGCGGAGCCTTTGAACTGTTACCACCTCCCCTGACTCCCCAGAGGGGTAGGGGTGGGAAAGTTCTATTGGGAGTGGGACCTTGGTAAAAAGAGATTCTGATGGAAAAAGGCCTCACCATTCCCTCCCCATCCCAGTAATCCAGAGGAATCTTCTGGAATATCTAAATTGCCTCCTCCACCCTTCCCCGTGTATTGGCTTTACTGGGAGGGAAAGAGCTGTGGAACAAGTCAAGGGGTGTGACATGCGACAAAATAATGATAATTTATAACTTGTCAAGGGTTCATAAGGGAGGGGGGAGCAGGGAGGGAGGGGTGAAATGAGGCGCTTTTACCAAGGGCTTAAGCAGAAAGCAAATGTTTTGAGAATGATGATGGCCACAAATGTACACATGTGGTTGGCACAGTGGATGGATGTAGGGATTGTGGTAAGTTTCTGAGCCCCCAGTAAAATGATTGGAATAAAAGAGGTTTGCCGTGATCTGTGACCTGCTTCCAGGAAGGAGCTCCCGGAGGCAGGCGAACACTGGGCCCTGAGCCGTTTTCCACCTGCCTGGAAGCATCGGAGGGTCATTTGCAGCACGAGCTGTTCATGTCTCTCGTCCACTTTTTAATTGGCCCGTTGGTGATTCTCTCCTGGAGGGGCTGCAGAGTTCTCCTGATGTACACAGGTGCTTTGTTTTCAGCCTGTCCCAGTAGTCTGTCTAGTCTGCCCTGTGTTTATGCTTGGTTGTCTGGTCTGGGCAGGCCTGGCACCAGGGCCTTGAAGCTCTTCCCACTCCTCATTGGCGATCGATGGGTAGCTCTGGGGTTTCAGTCCAGGCGTGGCTTTGATTTGCAAATGAGCGGAGACCTAAGTTCCTTTATTGGTGGCTACTTGGGGCTGGTGGGGGTGGGGATGGGGCTTTACCGAGGAGACAGTGAATGACTGTGGAGGGTGGAGAGAAATTTTTAGAAATAGGTAGGGACTTGGGAAGGGACCCCTTTGGGGGTCGATAGACTCTTTCACAGGGGTCACCTAAGACCATCGGAAAATACATATTTCTGATGGTCTTAGGAACCCCGAGACACTGCTCCTCTATCCGTCTCCATGCGGGTCCACCCACATGCAGATATGCCCACCTAGGAGTACCCATGCTACACCATGCTTCAAGAAAAATTTCATTTATTTATAATTAGAAATAAATATTCCCCCCTCCAAATTGAAATAAATATTTCCCACTATATAATACATATTGTTTTGTGATTAATCACTATGCCTTAATTGTGTTTAATTTGTAACAATGAAAATACATCCTGTATGTCAGATATTTACATGACGATTCATAACAGTAGCAAACTGACAGGAAAAGTAATTTTATAGTTGGGGGGTTACCACAAGAGGAACTGTATTAAAGGGCCGCGGCATGAGGAAGGCTGAGAACCACTGCCCTGGAGCATCTGGGGGTGTCCCAGGGAGAACCCAGGCGGGTGCTGTAGAGCTCTGGGACCTTGAATTCTGCCACTTCAGGGCACACAGAATGCTCCCGAAGTTAGGTCAGTGAGACCCCATAAAGAAACCCCACTGGGTGGACTGGACTTGCAACCGAGCACTGAGGCTGGAAGGAAGCAGCAGACAGCGGTACCAAGGGCAGTGCACTGCTGGTTGGCGGACAAACAAGAGCTTGCTGCATTAACGCCTTGTGTTCCGTATGAAGAGAGAGATCGTCCCAGCAATCCTGTGACGGCCGTTCTGTTATATTCTGCTTATGCATGTGTGTAATACGACGTGTCCCAGAGGTGTGCCACCCCAATGAAGCTGTATTGTTTCGCTGTTTTTGGTAAATGAAACCCAGGGACATTGGGCCTATAGGGAAAGAAAACATAACAAGGGGTTGGGGAGGGGCGACCTAGAAGGATGAGGGCGATAAGGAGGAGATGATGTCAAGAAGCCCAGGAAGGAAGAGTATTGGAGGCGGATTATGGGAGCGATTGTATGATCACGTTTGACATGACTGAACTGTGCAGCACCATGACGTATGTAGTACTTCCCAAGTCACAGCAAATTTTTTAAAAAGTACAGATCCAGGCATGGGTTTGGGGTTCGCACTAAATCCTAGCTCCAACTTTAGAACAATTAGTTCTTACATCGTGGCCCTGCTGGATACTCGGCTTCATGAAGAGATCAGTGCAGATCAGGTGCTACAGCAAAGTGTGGTGAAGAGAGCAGATGGTGCCCGGCTATCCACTGGAATAGTGTCTGGGGCCTTAAAGGCTTGCATGCACACAGGCAGCCATCTAAGCGAGGAGTCAACTAAGTCCACACGAAGAAGCACAGCAGCTTGTACGATCCAATGGTGACAAGTACAGAATTTGAATATGGCGAAGAAAACAGAATCAGGGCTAGAATTACGAACACCCAACTGTGGGAGGCTGCGGCGGACAGTGGGAGTCTGAAACCCACCTGCAGAGCATCTAGCCAGACCACGCCGATGGCAGAGTCCTCTAGCCAAGGGCCAGAGTCCTGAAAAGCCTTACTCTCAGACAGAGACCGTTGGCATCTTGATGATGCTGGATGGAACTCGGTGGTTCTGGGCCAGTTGACCCCCTTAAAGACCCGGCCCTGAATTTGTTCTGGGTGCAAGTATCTCTTAGTTGTTCTGTGACAGAAATTTCTTCCCTGGCTTTTTGAATGTCGACAGGGCAATTCCATTTGTACTTTTGCCTTTATACTGGTATGATCGTCTCCTCACCACCTCAGTGCGATTGTTTTCCACTGTTTTCGCTTGGATTGTGCGTCCGCAGGAGGAGGGGACGTACAGTGGTAATAACTGGTACAAGATGTTGGAAGGAAGGCAGGAGTGGGTGACGGGCACTGGGGGAGGGAAGGGGGACTTGGCGTGTGAATAATGAGGGCCGGAGAGGGGAGGGGGCCCTGGCATGGAGGGTGACTGTACAAGTCCTATCGAGGGAGATTTAACCACGGGCAGGGAGGAATGCTCTAAGAGAGATGTGATGGTACAATTCCCCTTGATGTGATCGAACCATTGAACTGCTCGGTTGTATGACATGTAAACTATGTACCAATAACAGTGTTGGGGGAAGGGAAAGAAAGAGGAAGCGGTGCTTGTTGTACAACCCGTGAACAGAATTCACATCGCTGCATTGTAGACTTCAAGATGGTCACCATGACCGAGTTCTGGTGGACAGAGTTTACTGGGTCATTGTTTTTAAAGCAGATCATGGATCTTAGCTTCTATCCCACCCTGGTGCATTTGTTTCAAGAAATACTTGCTCGGTGAGTGGGGAAAGGGTCAGGCCTTGGGAAGCCTGGCTGCGAACACTGATCAATGAGACAGACGATGGGGCCCGGGTAGCTCCCTGGCTCCTGGTTTGAAAGGCTGGCAGCTGCCTCTCAGGGATGGAGGTAGGTAGGAACCACAGCCGTGTAGAGGTGGAGGATCTCAGAGTTTCTTTGGGGACTCTGAAGCTGAAGATGTGTGGGGCACCTGAGTTGCCGAGTCTGCAGCAGGAATGTTGGTGTGGTGAGTGCCCACGGCTGGACAAGTGTGGTGCAGGAGGTACCAACACCGAGGGTCCAGAGGTGCGGTCTGAGGAGATGGTAGCCGAGGGCACAGGGTGAAGGAGGTTGTCGAGAAGACACTGTCCAGGGAGGAGGAAAGACGAGTCACCTTGTGAAAGGAAGAAGGTATGTCGAGAGGAAGGAGCCAGGAGGAGTGGGGCCGTGGAGGCAGAGGGGACGTTCTGGGGAGGAACTGGTTCTGAGGAGAGAGACCCAGAGAGACTGGTCCACAGAGCGTCCTTCCTCCCTGGAGCTGGCCACATAGAGGGCTGAGGGATCAGGCATCCGTGGTCCCAGTCCCTCCCAGAAGCTTGCTCTGTGGAGAAGGGCAGAGGAAGGGAAGGAGAGCACACCCAGATGGGACTTGGAGAGAGGAGCTGACTGGAGGTGGGAATGGGCCCCAGGGCACAGGGGGTGAGGATGGCTGTGGAGAAAGATGCATCTTTGTCTGGCCCTGGAGAGGAAGGCACAGGAGCCTAAGTATATAAGTCAGTCAGAAGGGGTGTGTGTTAGTCCAGGTGGACTAGAGAAACAAATGCATAAGCCCTCATATGTGTATAAGAAAGAGCTTTATATGCAAGAGCAATTGAACATTGAGAAAACAGCCCAGCCCAGTCCAGATCAAGTCCTTAAGCCCGATGTTAACCCATATGTCTGATACCAGTCTATAGAGTCCTCTTCAGACTCACGAAACACATGCAATGACACAGAATGCAGGAAGATCACAGGCCAGTGGGTGGGAGGTCTCTTGTGGACCCAGTGGTGGTGGAAGCATCTCAGCGCTGACAGGGGTCTCCACGCGGCTCCTCCAGCTCCAGGCTCTGGCTCCATCAGAGGTCTCCATGTGGCTTGTCAACAGGAAGACCAAGCGGAGAGTGTGGATCTGGCCTCCAGTGAGCTATTTATCTCCGTGGTGCCTCCAAATGAGGTCATCAAGCTGCAACCTGATTGACAGGCCAGACTCCACCCCTTCACTCTTAACAGTCTCAAGCAGACACCATATTATGTAACTACCACAGTCGGGATTCCAGGGGGGGAAGGGGGAATGGAGAGCAAACACTGCAGGCTCACCCCCCTCAGGGGAAGCACACCAGGAGAGTAGGTGAAGGGACACAATGGGCAGGTCTGAGATGTATAAATAATAATAACAATACATAAGATAGTAAGTGTTCTCAGGCAGGGGTGGCAGGGTGGGGAAGGAGGGAGGGAGGAAAGAGGAGCTGATATCAAAGGGCTCGAGAAGAAAGAGGATGTTTAGAAGTTGTTTATGCCAACAATTGTACAGTCTGCTGGAGATAACGATGTATGGTTTGTTATAATATAGGTAAGCGCCCCCAGTAAAGTGATTTATTTCAAAAAGGAAAAGCAAGTGGGGGTGCCTCGTCTGCTGTTGCTTTACGTGGTGTTTTTGTCTTATTTTGTTTTCGCGGTGAAGTAGCTGCTAGGCCCCTCAGCTGAGGCAGGGGCAGGGCGAGAGGCCCTTGGAGAAGAGGCTTGAAGTAGGCACAGGGGAGGCGGGAGAGAGAATTGGGGCTCCCAAGGTGACCCCTGGTGATGCCCTCAGTTAGGCAATGGGCTGCTGCGTGCAAAGGCAGCAGTTGGAAACCACCAGCTGCTCCTGGGAGAAAGATGAGGCTTTCTGCCCCTGGGAAGCCCCCCCAAGGGCACTTCCACGACTGGTCCCAGAAAGGCCGGTATTTTGCTGTGGAGTCGCCCCGCCGGTTTGCTCCCTGCACGTTACTGAAGGAGAAATGGGAGCCTTTTCAGACGGTGTGTGCAGCGAGGAGACCGACCGACCGAAAGCAAGTCGTCTTTGCGGGGGTCCTGTGTGAATACGCAGGTCATCTCCACCTTTAACTTGGGAATGTACCCTTGAGGGTCACAGATAGAAGTTGTACATTAACTCAGGTTTTGGGGGAATCAGGGGAAACAGCTGTTGACCACCGGCAAGCCAACAGAGCACTGTTGTTGTGGTTGTCAGGTGCCATCTAGTCAGTTCCGACCCGCAGCGACCTTGTGAAGGACACCCGGCCTGGGCCTGGGCCCGGGCCCTCCTCACCATGGCGCCTGGGCCTGAGCCCCTGGTACAGCCACTGGGTCCGTCCGTCTCCTCGAGGGCCTTCTCTCTGTCGCTGCCCCTCCCCTTGACCCCGCACGAGGTCCTTCTCGGGGGACTCGTCTCTCCTGACAACATGGCCGCAGTGTGTAAGACCGAGTCTCGCCATGCTTCCTCAGAAGGCCGTACTTCTTCCAAGACAGATTTGTTTGTCCGTTTTGGGGTCCATGGTCCTTTCGACCTTCTTACTAAATGCAGTCAGCCCGAGGGGCTTAACTTAACGCACGGTCGTCATTCAAATGCACGGCTGCTTCTTCAATCCTCCTTATTCAAGGTCCAACTTTCCCATGCAGTTGAGGGGCTTGAAAAGACCACTGACTGGGGTCCGACTCGCCTTAGTCCTCAAAGTGACCTCCCGCTTTTCAACAACCAAGTGGGCTTGTGTTGCAGGACAGGAACGAGGTTATTTAATTCTCAGGCCGGTCTCAGAACATCTTTGTTGGGGAACTAGCTAGCAGGGCCTAGCTTTTCACCACGACTGGTCAGGGCACCAAGAAGTAAGGTGACCAGACGTCCCATTTTTTAACAATTTGTCCCATGGCATTTTGAAAAAGTCCCGATTTTGGGAAAGAATGCACGACAAGCTAGGGTACACGGTTTTCGGCTGCCATGTGGCTATTTCGCCAGAATATGAGTTTTGTCAACGGTGTCCTGCTTTACTGATGTTAAAATCTGGTCACTTTAACCAAGAGCAGACTCTCAGAGTCATCAGGTCCAGTAGGCGACATGCACATCCAACCTGCTTGCCTGTGAGCCACTGATACAGATTCCAGAGGCTGCCTTCAGGTAAGCACCTTGGGCTGACTGCGTTGAGTAAGGGAGCGTTCTCTAACTACACTGAGTAAAATAACGTAGGGTGTACTGTGAGTCAGAATTGACTCCATGGTAATGAGTTTGGGGAGAGCAGTCCTGATACAGGGTGAGGTCCTGGGGTGCTAGCCATAGTTCAGTGGTTCAAAGCCACCAGGTGTTCTGAGGTGGGGTGGGGGTGGGGGGCCGGTGTGGCTGTCTGCTCTCCTAAAATGTATAGTCCCTGAAACCCTATGGAACACATAAGATGGAATAGACTTGGTTGGCACTCAGTGGGGGGCTTGTTTGCTTCTTGTTATGACGGCTCAATGGTTAAGCACTCAGCTGCTAACTCAGTGGTGAGCAGTTCACACCCACCAGCTGCTCCGCAGGAGAAAAGGCCTGGCAGTCTGCCCCCTCCAAGAAGCAGCATTAACAACCCAGACCTCCTGCTGTCCAGTCCACTCAGACTCAGAGTGACCCTAGAGGACAGAGGAGCACGGCCCCACAGGATGGCCAAGGCTCCTACGGAAGGCAGCAGCCTGTAGAGGCAGGTAGGTTTGAACTGCAGACCTTTGGGCTATCGGCTGAGCACTGAACCATCCATCATGTGACCAGGGCACCGTCTAGAACAACGGTTGTATAGAACACCCTGGGGCTCGGTGGTTCACCAAGCATCATGAATTCCGGTCTGCCAGCCAGGGAGGGACCGGGTGCCTCAACTCTGCGTGTGTGAAAAGACTGCCTGGACTTGATCTTCAGCCGACAATTCTGGAAACCTTCTGGGCAGCATGAAAAACCAAACTCACTGTCGTTGAGTGGATGCTGACTCACTGACCCTACAGGACTGGGTAGACTGCCTCTGTGAGTTTCCGAGACTGTCACTCTGCATAGAAAGCCCCGTCTTTCTCCTTTGGAGCAGCTGGTGGTTTCGAACTGCTGACCTTATGGATGCCAGCCCAATGCATAACCACCATGCCATCAGGGCTCCTACTGGACAGCCCTGGAAGGCCTCAAAACCAACCCACAAAATCCAGCCTATTGCCTGTGGAGTCTCTTCTGACGCATGGCCCCTGTCTCACAGAGCAGAACGGCTCCAAGGGTTTCCCTTCCATCTTTATGACCACCAGGCCTTTCTTCCACGGCACTGTAGGTGGCTTGACATCGCCACCTGAGGGCCTCAAACTCCCAAACCCAACCCATTACCCCCAAGTCAATTCTGATCTCAAACAACAGAGAAGAATGGTCCCTTTGGGGGTCCAAGGCTGTCGATCTTTACGGGAGCTGAGAGCCATCTTGCTCTCTCTGGGCACCGAACCCATTCAGACTGCTGACCAAGTAAGCCACCTGTGCTCCTTTTGGGTATGCCTCCGCCACTGCCATCGAGTCGATAGCGACTCGTAGTGACCCTACAGGACAGGGTAGAACTGCCCCTGGGTTTTTCTGAGACTGTAACTCTGTGTGGGAGTAGAAAGCCGTAGTGTGTAAGTCCGGGTCAACTAGAGAAACAAATCCAGAGACATTCATATGTGTATAAGAAAGAGCTTTATATCCAAGAGCAATTGTATATTGAGAAAACATCCCAGCTCCGTCAAGACCAAGTCCATAAGTCTGAAAATATGCAATGAGGCCAAGTGCAGCGCGATAGTTTATTGTGCCAGCCTGGCCGATAAACACAAGTAGGATTAACTGAAGGGCAGAGGGATAAATGGCTCGGTGAGTCTCACCTTGCTTGTTCTGTGCCTCAGTTTAAAGGGGTACACTACCTGTGGGATGCCTAGCCTGTGGACTGTGTCGCTGTAAGTTGAGGTCCCTTTAAGCCCACACGATTGGAATGTTCATCTCTGGAGCTGGGGACTGACAGTTGATGACAGTTGGGGACCTGCCTTGCTGTTTGCTGCCTGGGGATATGTAGCCCAGCTCTCTCTACAGAAGGGGACTGGCAACTGGCAGTTCTCAAGCCTTGAAGGACTGCTAGTGTCTCACTGCTTTATAATTTAACTGTTAATTTCTTGTATTATCTATCTGTATATAATTTAACGGTTTATTTCTTGAATTATATATCTATCTTTATAAATATATTTACATATAATTACTAGCAATCTGGTTTGTCTCTCTAGAGAACCCTGTCCAATACATGCAGGATGGAAAGTCTGTGGATCCAGTGGCAGTAGAAACATCTCAGTGCTGGCAGGGGTCTCCACATGGCTCCTCCAACTCCCAGGGCACGTGGAGAAAGAGCTGTATATAATAGAGCAATTGTATATTGAGAAAACATCCCAGCCCAGTCCAGATCAAGTCCATGAGTCCGATATTAGCCCATATGTCTGATACCAGCCAATAGAGTCCTCTTCAGATTCATGCAACACATGCAAAGACACTGAGTGCAGGGAGATCACAGGCCAGTGGGTGGGAAGTCTTGTGGCTCCAGTGACAGTAGAAGCATCCTGCTCTGGCAGGGGTCTCCACGTAGCTCCTCCAGCTCCCGGGCTCTAGTGTCGCTCCGTATGTCTCATCAGCAGGACGACAAAGCAGTCTTTCTCCTGAGGAACAACTGGTGCTTTTGAATTGCTGACCTTGCATAACCACCATGGCAGCCGGGCTCCTTCTGCAGGCCTCAGGGAACACAAAGAGTCAGACACAGGCTGGCCTGGTAAAAAGAACTTGGCTGTGCTGACCTCCCTGCTCTGCAGCAGACACGCCCAGGCAGGCAGGCAGGCAGGCAGGCAGGCAGGCAGGCAGGCAGGCAGGCTTGTATCACTTGAGGCTGTCACAGTTGAGGGTAGGAACACCCCTGTCTATGCCTGGTGCTCACCCCTCCCTGCTTGGCCTGCATTGCAGCAAACGCGCCTGCAGGCTACTAGCAGACTCTGGTAGGGAGTTCTGGAGCTCAGGAGAAGGTGGGGAGCCTAAAGGAGACACCCCACCTCCCAGGTCTCTACTTGGGGCCATTTCCCTGACAGCAGTCCCACCCCCTAGGGGACAAGACTGGAGTAGCCAGACTTGAAGGTGACAGACAGCAGGCTCCTTCTGTAGTCTTTCATCTTCTTGTGATTTTTCCTGCATTAAATTCCCTCTGTTGGAAATACCTGGTGTGGTTGGTCTTTTATTGGCAGGAACCTGTGATAGGTTTTGTATCAGTTTGGTTGGGTCAGGATTCTCAGTGGTTTGGCAGTTAAGGCCCAGTAACCCCCCCATGGTGTGGCTAACCCCACTGTAAGGGGATCTGCTGTGAACAGCCGAACGGTTGTAGGATTCGTTGGGAGTGAAGCCCCCTGATCAAGTCACAGCCCTGATGCCACTGAAAGGATGTTTCCTTGGGGTGTGGCCTTCTTCCTAGATGAAAGGACACTGTGGGAGAGCTTGTTTGCTGGGTCTGGAACCTGCACCCGTGTGTTAGTCTGGGTTGACTAGAGAAACAAATCCAGAGACATTCATATTTATTTAAGAAAGGACTTCATATAAAAGAGAAATTGTATAAATTGAGAAAATATCCCAGGCCAGTCCAGGAGTCTGATATTAGTCCGTATGTCCCATATCAATCCGTAAATTCCTCTTCAGACTCACGCAAAACATGCAATGACACCAAGTGCAGGAAGATCAAAGGCCAGTGGGTGGGAAGTCTTACGGATCCAGTCAGCACTGTCAGGGGTCTTCACGTGGCTCCTCCAGCTCCAGGGCTCTAGCGTAGCTCCATGTGTCTTGTCAGCAGGAATATCTAACAGGGAGTGTCTGTGCCCCGTCTCCAGCGAACTAATTCTGTTCTTCTCACCTCCAAATGAGGTCATCAAGCTGCAACCTGATTGAGAGGATAGCCTCCGTCCATTCCTAAGTCGACAGGAGATAATGTAACTACTCCTACCTGGTTCTTGGCCTCTCATCTTACCTGCCAATCTCAGGGGCCATCAGTGGCCTGCCATGTGGGCTGCCTTGGATTCATTTGCCTACCCAGTCACACAGGCTTAACCTGCTGAGCTTGGGATGTGTGTCTGTCTGTCTGTCTGTCTATCTATCTATCCATCCATCCATCCCTGTTACTGATTTTGCTTCTCTAGGAAATCCAGCTAAAGACAGAGCCTGCCTGAGACATTCCAACAGGGAGCCTTCAGGTCCCAGTGGACTGGTCTGGAGGGCTGGCAGACCGCCTGGTGGGCTGTCTGGATAGCTCCACAGTGTGAGACCCATTGTGAGCCACTGGGATTTGGTTCAGAAGTGCCCATGGTGCTTACCGTGGGTCTGAAGAAGTGGCCACTGGCCCTTAATGCAGTACGCCTGGCACTTCTAAGCTGGTGTCAGAGGCTAGTTGAACTTCCCATTGTGAAAATCAAGGAAAGAACTAGATTGATGACATCATGCCACCCCACCCCAACCCCCAGTACCCGTCTGCCTAAAAGCATGGGGCGATCTCAAAGTCAGGAGTTAGGGGGCAGCACATACCACCAGGAACTCCCTCCAGTGACTGCACCTGGGAAAGCATCTGTGGAATGTGAAATGTCACAGCCCTTAACGTTTAGCTGGTAACTGCAGAGCTGGCAGTTCAAATCCACCGAGAGCCACGCAGAAGAAAGGTCTGGTGATCTGCTTTCCAAAACCAGCCCGTGGAGCCTAGTTCTCCTCTGATACGTGTGGGTCACCATGAGCGGGAGTCCCCACCTCCTGGGTGCCCCTCACTTGCCTCGAGCTCAGCCTGTGTCACGGAATCAAGCTTCCTTTACACACCTGTGCCGTGCCTGTCACATGGACACGTGCACACGCACCCCACGGGAAACAACCCACCTATGTCATCCCACTTACACAGAGACCCTCCACGGCGGATGGAAATACAGATGTAGGACACGCACACACACGCGCATACACACACGCTCTCTACAGAAAACGGAAAAGTTATTTTCTCCCTTGCTATTCAAATCAATCAACAATAACACCTATTCAGGGTTTGTTGTGTGCCCTCAAGGAACCCTGGCACTGCTGCTGGAGGGCAGAGGAGGATGACTAACTACAAGACCGTGGTTCAAACCCACTTGCTGGCCTGAGGGCGATGAGGCTGCCTGGTGCTGTACAGATGCACAGCCTTGGAGACCCCATGTAGCATCACTGTGGAGTCGGAATTGACCCAATGGCAGTGGGTTTCAGGTGCCCTAAGAAAAATAAATATCCTTCTTGGACCTCATGATAATCTGCTATGCCTTGAATTACCCTCGTTCTCGCCAAAAAAACAAAAACAAAAAAAATCAGTAAAGCCTAACTTGTCTACCTGTGATTACAGTAATCATCCCGTTTGGGAAGGTGTGCTCTGTCGTGTGGGCGGGGCAGGATGAGTGTGGACTGCATGCTGAGCCCATCTCTTTGGGGAGATAAGGGATTAAGCAAGCAGAGCAAGAGGGCGGCTGTAGGATATTCCGAGGATATTCCGAGGCTATCTCCACAGAGCCAGAGTCAGATGCCGAGGAGATGTGTAAGATCCCTGTGTGAGTAGTGGCAGGCAGCAGCAGACTGAGACAGGGCAGCAGGCTTCTCCGCCCACAGAGAGAGTAAACCCCAGCGCCTTCAGGCAGGAGGCCAGCTTGGTGGGGGACGGGTAGGGGTGCCCTCTGGGCATGCGTCACAGTTCAAGGAGCTTTGTAATACTTTCCTGTGTAAGAATCTGGCGCCCAAGGACTAGAGAGAGTGCGGGCCAGCCTGCTGGCCTGTCTGAGAAGAGACAGTGCTGTGGACAAAAGAACTCTATCCCATAATACTTTCTGGTCTTGACTTGTAGAATTTTAGCTTCACAAATAAGCCTCCGGAATCTTCTGTGTGGCCACTGAGGGATTCTGGGACCGGGCAGAGAAGTAGAGTGTCGTGGGGAGTTTGGTTTGGATCAGAACAGGGTCAAGTTGGAGGGCTAGAGGCCTGTCTGCCCTCTGCCTCCTGGGAATCAGCCTGGGGCAGGCCTCCTGGGAATCAGCCTGGGGCAGATGCGGAGTTGGAGTGCCCTTCTCCCTTGTGTCGTCAGAGGAGGTCAGGTGTGGCCCCATGCCAGGGTCCTGTGCCAGCCCCACAATTGTTCCCATGGAGCCGTTGCTGGGGCCACTGGGTCCCTCCCTCTCCTAGAGGCTTTCTGTTTCACTGACCCCTCTACTTAAAGGAAGAGCATGATGTCCTGTCTAAGGGCCGGACCCTCCGGACAACAAGCCCCAAGTACCTGAGGTGCCATCTTTACTTCTGGGGCACATTCCGGCTGTACTTCTCCCAAGACAGATCCGTCCATTCTTCTGGCTGCCCACGGTTTAGTTAATCTTCTTTATCAGCTGGGTGGAGGAAGGGGACCCATCACCACAATCGACATATAACCCCCTCCTGGGGGGATGGACAACAGAAAAGCGGATGAAGGGAGACAGCAGTCGGTTTAAGACATGACAAAAAAATTATCAAGGGTTCGTGAGGGAGGGTGGGGAGGGGGAAAATGAGCTGATACCAAGGGCTCAAGTAGAAAGAAAATGTTTTGAAAATGGTGATGGCAACAAATGTACAAATGTGCTTGACACGATGGATGGATGTATGGATTGTGATGGGAGTTGTATGCGTCCCCAATACAATGATTACAAAAATTTTATTGGGAGCTCTTACATATATCATAGCATTCCATCAATCACATTAAAGCAGTATTGTAAATTGCTACCACAGTCGGTTTCAGAACATTTTTTTACATAGATGGCATATAATATTTAAAAATTCTGTTAAATAATGTATTATTTAAGGGTAAGTATAATATGAGGGGTTTTTTTAAGTGTAGAAAAAAATGAATTAAAATATAATGGTATCTTCCCACTTTCCCCAACTTCTTTTTTTTTTTTACAATGATTAAAAAAAAAAGTTCTCCGCCAACTTCTCATTTCAAGGACATCCATGCTTCAGTGCTCTCATGGAGTGTCCAGCTTTCCCGACACGGGAGGGGTCTGAAAAGGCCATGGCTTGGGTCACATGCGTCTTTGTTACCGTAGCAACATCTCCACTTTTGAAGCTTTGTAAAAGGTCTTTTGTCAGGGATGTCCCCAGCGACACACAGTTTGATTTCTTGACTACTGGTCCCCAGGGCATTGATGATGCCCACACTTTTGTAGCGAGGTCGTTTTGAAAATGAAAGCGTGTACTTGGCACCTAGCAGCGGAATTCAATGGAACTGCCATGTCATTCAAGGTCTTCCAAGTTTTCCAGCCTTTGGCAGGGTTCACTTTTCTTACTTTTTTTGTTCCCTTTCCTACAGCAGTTGGAAACCACAGTCTCAGAAACTCACAGGGACAGTTCTACCCCGTCCTACAGGGTGGCTAGGAGCTGGAATCCACTCGATGGCAGTTGAGTTTGGCTTTGGGTGGTCTATAGCTATTAGTGGGAAATAACTGCATGTTCCTTCTGGCTTTTGCAGGTGTTACTGTGTTAAGTGCTCTGGAGCCCCTGGGCCCTGCAAAGTCAGCGCTTGGCTGCTGACTGGATTTGGGGCAGCTGAAATCTCCCCAAAGGTGCCTGGGAACAAGGGCCTGGAGATCTACTTTCAGTCACAGTCTTTGAAGATCTGATCGGAATCAACTTCATGATGACTTAGAGTGGAAATGCTGAGGCTAGGTTCGTGGGTATCTCTGAGGAGCCCCGCTGTGGTAGTGAGTTTTAACATGGGCTGCCAACTGCAGGGTCGGCAGTTCAAACCACCAGGCACTCTGCGGGAGAACGACGGGCTTTCTGCTGTCAGGATACATGGACAGTTCTGCCCTGTGCTACCCAGTGACTAGCAGTCAGAATCTGAGGAATGGCAGTGAGTTCTTCCTAGTGATGAGTGACAAGCTCGGCTCTGAGGCAGAGTGTGTTTGAACGTGGACGTACCTGTGTGTGCCCTTGGTGGAAATGGGGTGCTAGGGTCACTGAGTCATGAGTCCTACCCTATCTGTCTAGGTCAGAGGGCCCTGGACCAACCTTATACATGTCTCTTGTTGGGAATCACATACTTATCCCAATTCTGGCCCTTTCCCACCTGTCTGCAGCTCTGATGAATGTGACATGGTTTTGTGACAGTTTCCATTCTTCTCCATGTCCCATTTACGTGGCTGTGCAGCTGGGAATTCTTGGACACCAGGACAGCTTTGTCGGATGCTTTGTCTTTCTTCGAAGACTTATGGTAATAAATGGGTCTAAATTATATTTGAATTTGGGGTCTCCTTTTCCCCCTAAAAAGAGCCCTAATGGCACAGAGGGTTATGCATTGGCTAAAAGAAAGGTTAGCAGTTCCCAAGGGCTCAAGCAGAAAGAAAATGTTTTGAAAATGATGATGGCAACCTATGTACAAAGGTGCTTGACACGATGGATGGGTGTAATGGATTGTGATAAGAGCTGTACCAGTCCCCAATAGAATAATTTCATTTTTTTTAAAGAAAGGTTAGCAGTTCAAAACCACTAGCTGCCTCCGGGGAGGGTGATGAAGCTTTCTACTCCTGTAGTTACGGTCCTGGGAATTCACAGCAGTTTTCCTTGGTCCTATCGGGTCACTGTGAGTCGAAGTTTTTGTGCCCACTCCCAAAGCAATGGTACTAGCTTTTGTTCTTTTTAAATATGTAAGTACTAAGTACTCATGTATGTTCTACGTTGGGCTGTGGGACTCAAAGCACACACTGGGACCCTAAGCTATACTGGCTCCCTCTGCTGTGCATCCTACCTGAATACTGGTCCCTGACTTAAGACCCAGGCAAGCCATGACAGCCTGTACTTAGCACTGGTCAGCTCTTTTTTATGATTTGTTACAGCTTATTGTTACTGGGATGCACTCCATAAAATGCTGCAACGCATGTATTTTGCTAATAGCATTGTTCTCAGGTGTAATGTAAGCCCCAACCACATATAAAGATCGGGCTTATAAACATAACTGATAATACAAGGCCAATACTAATGGGAGGGGAGGAGTATTCAGCTTATGTCAGAACTGACTTCTGTCAGAGAAGTTCTCTGAGCAGAACGCCATTGTAACTATGGGACGACCTGTATTAAACAAACAATTCTTAACAGTTTTGTGTGCCAGGCACTATCAGGTGCTGATTCAAACTTCTCGCCAGTTGTCATTGAATGGGTTCCGACTTAGTGATCCTACAGTGCAGGGAAGACTACCATTGTGGGTTTCTGAGACGGACTCCTTGGAGCAGAAAGCCTCGTTCTCCTGCACAGCTGCTGCTGGTGGTGTCAAACTGCTGACTTTAGTTACATGATTTCATTTCAACTTGAAGATAAGAGTGTAGGGATGGTATTCAACCTGTCAATCAGGTCACAGCCTGATGGTGTCTCCTTGTGGGCATGGCCTTCTCATAAGGAGGGACCTGGGAACCTCCCCATCCTTTGCACTGCCTTCACCTTCCTGCTGACAGCTACTCTGAGACCTTGCCAGAGCCCTGGAGGTGGCATCCACCGCCATGGGATCCACGAGACTTTGCACCCACCAGCCTGTGATCATTCTGCATCATTGCGTGTGACTGCGTGAGTCTGAAGAGGGAATTACGGACTTAGTTGGATTGGGCTGGGATGTTTTCCTGATAGCTAAAGCTTCTTGACATAAAGCTCTTTCTTACAGGAGGGTCACTGGACTTGTTTCTCTAGCCTGGCCTAACACAGGGACCAACTCGTAACCGAAAGCCACCAGGGCTCCTGTAGGTGGTGATTAAGAGGACTCACTCACGGTGGTACCATAGTGAGTTGCAGGGCGGCCCTTGTAGCTGGGGGGGGTCTATGCTGGGTCCAGGTCATGGGGATGCACATCTTATTCCATTGTGCTTGGGTCCAATGACTTGACTGACAACACAACCCTGTCAAATGGGAGGCTGAGGGGAATGGGGGCAGAGGGGGAGTTTACACACAGACCTGAGTGACTAAGAGCCCTCCTAAGCGGGAAATGAGAGCTCACAGGCACTGGATCCTCTTGGCCACCCTACAGGACAGAGCAGAGCTGCCCATTTGAGTTTCTGAACATCTTGATGGCAGTAGAAAGCTTCATCTTTCTCCAGCAGAACAGCTGGTAGTTTTGGACCGCTGACCTCGCGACAAGGAGCTGGCCACTGGGCCCTGCCCACTGTTAGTCTGTGCAACCTCTTCCCTAAGGGCCCAGCATTCGGTGTCAACACGGTTGGAAACACTGAGGAGGGTCTTCTACTTCGCCTCAGTTCTTACCATCTTTCGGCCAGGTCACCCGTGAGGGTCCCACTTACACTCTCCCCTGAGGTCCAAGATGTGACCTTCATAGATAATCAGCGCCCAGGATGCACACCTGGTCCCAGTCCCTACAGGGCTTCCTTGCCTTTGGGTCTCAGGAGCTTTCCAGAAAGAATTGCAAAATAACTTGATTGCACTCAAGAATCCCCAAGGGCCCTCATTAAAATGCGGGGGGGGGGGGGAGGACTAACTTCTGGAATTAGCATACCAAGAGGGAGAATCTTTCCACTTAATTTTATTGTCATAAAGTCTTTATCAATACATAACAAAAAAGTACACCAGTTTAATTCATTTTTTCTGTGTACAGTTCCGGACAGTACTTCCACTGACCCTGCAATGAGCCATCACAACCCCTGTTCAAGAGGAGCTTAGTACCTGATGCCCAGGGCAATCCCTGGGCAGACTCCAAACGGAAGCCATTGGTCATTGTCCATTAAGTCCCATCCACAAAATAACTCGATCAACTGGGGAAATCACGGGGCAATTTTCTGGGTCTCCAGCAAGGCGTGAGCCTTTCCTTTGGCTCCAGGCCATTCGGTCACTTGCCTGCATTCCTAACATCTCAATGGAAGTTCAAGTTTACCTGGAGGGACCTGGGGAGAAAGGCCTGGTAATCTCCTTCAGAGAGCGTGTGGGATCACTGAGTCCGTTCAAGGCACTCAGATTACAGGCGTGGAGGTGTTTCTGCGGGGTGCTAACGGAAAGGTGGGCGACCCTGGCAAAGGCGTGGTGATGGACGCCTGAGAAGTCCCCCGGCACACAGTTCTCTTCTATTCGGACCCATACGGGGCCGCCAAGGTGCGGGCAGTAGTCCCGCCTAACAAGGAGGGCCCGTGCCAGCGGTCTGCGGTCGCGGCTTTCTCTCCCGACCCCCTTACAAAACTTTGGGGAAAGTGAGGCGTGTGACCCCACGAGGAGGGAACTACCTACGGCACGTGGCGCCCGTGAGCGGTAATGAGATGGCTGATGAGCGAGTCGGCCAGGCAAGCCTCCGGATTAGCGGCGCCCGGGAGGCAGCTTCGCGCCCAGCGCCCGGGCGGGCACTGCCCGAGCCCAAAGGGCCCGTTTCTGAGCCCCGGTCCGCGAACGGACTGGAGTGAGCTGGGAAAGGGACGGCGAGATCCCGCTGGTCTCTCAACTTGCGGGGGCCTCACCAGGGAAGGGGGGCGAAATCGTCTCCAGGGGCGCCGCGCACGGGGCACGGGGCAACGAAGAGCCCCGGAGGCCACCTGCGCAGCGGGGCTGAGGAGAAAACCGCGGCCCCCGGGCCCGCGCCGCACTCGGGGCCGGGCCCACCGACGCCACCAGCGCCCACCTTACGGCGCAGGCGCCACGAGCGCGGGCAGCGCGGGGGCTCGCGGGACCGCGCGTCCAAGACCCAATCAGCGCTGGCCTCGCACAAAGCGAGCCCGCCCCCAGGGCCCCCCTCTCCCAGCCCCGCCCCTTTGCTGGCCGCCCCGCCCCGCCCCCGCCGTTCACGGGGAGAGGCTCGCGATTGGCTCGTGGGATGGGCGTGCGCTCTGATTGGTTGAAGCGGGGTCACGAGGGCGCACGCGTCGCCTTTCGAGAGGCGATTACTGGGCAGGCTCAGTCTTTCGCCTCAGTCTCGAGCTCTAGCGGGCAGCCAAGAGTGCGCGCTCCGGGCTCTTCAGCACTGCGGCCGCCATCGACGTCGCTTGAGTTCCTACAGACTCATCTGCGCCACTCGCATTACCTTCGTTCCAAGCCGCCATCATGGTGAAGCTCGCCAAGGTAAGCCGCCTTGCCCACGCAAGGACGGGCGTCGGGGCCTGCTTCCTGAGGAGCGCGCGCGCGGCGCCGCGAGGAGGAAGGCCTGGCCTGCGCGCCGTCCCGGGCGCGTGCGAGCTTCCCCGGGCTTGGGGGAAGTCTCGCGCGACTAGCGGCGCTTCTCGCGCGGTTTGGCCGCGTGATGGCGAAGTGAAAAGCGCCGGCAGGTGCGCAAGGCGGAGGAAGCGGCGGGGAGGGATCGCGGGGCCGGGCGCGGGGAGGGGGCGCGGGGCCCCGGGACGGAAGGCCGAGGTGGGACCTCGCCGTGCGCGCCGGCTGGCCCCGCCTCCCGGCGCACGTGCCCCGGCGCACGGCTCGCCACGTGGGCCGCGCCGCGTGTCTCCTGGCCCGGGAGCGCGGACCTGCGCCGCCGAGGTGCCCGGAGGCCCGGCGCGCTCTGGATCGCCCCGGCCCGCAGGCACGTGGTGCGCCCCGGAAGGAGGTGGCGCCTCGTGTTTTCTGCGCGCACGTGGTGACCTATCGGCAGGCCCACGTGGCCCACGCGGGTCAGAGTTAGAAAGTAACACCGAATGCGAAGGCCACAAGGAGGCTAGTCGTTAATTTGCATTCAGAGCAGTTTGGTGGAAGATGATGTTAGTATTTTACCAGAAGGTTATTTTTTTTTTGAGGAGCTCGAGCTGGATGAAGAAGGCTTATGAATTTGCATCTGAGTGCAAGAAACTATTTGCAAATTCTCAGGAGGAGGTGTCAATGTTCTCAAACTGGGTGGTGGGTCGAATCCTCCCCTGAACTGCATTTCAGGGTGCTTTTACTTCCTAATTGCCTGAAAACTAGATTCTGGGGAAGGAAGCCACCCTGGAATTGAAATGCAGGTGGAAATGTAACAATGTGATGTTGCTAATAATACCTGCTTCTATTTTAGGCCCATAAAAATCAAGGTGATCCCAAGAAGATGGCACCTCCTCCCAAGGAGGTAGAAGATGACAGCGAGGATGAGGACATGTCAGACGACGATGAAGAAGAAAGCAGTGGAGAAGAGGAGGTATGTTTTAGGTCGTTTAAAGCAGAACCCCACAGGTGGTGCCCCTTGGGGAAAGGTAGGGTCGAGGTGCAGCTAACAAGCTCATTCTTGGCATTCCCAGGTACTTTGGGCGTCAGGAGTGTGCAGCCGGAGTTAACAGAGCCGGCACTCTTTTATGAGCCCTGTGCCTTGATGAGTGTGATAAGATCATTACGTTTGTCAGTTTATTTCATCCATAAAACAGCATGTATAGTGGCGGTCTCAGAAAAGGAAATTAAGGCTTTAAAACTTGCCTGAGGGCCCGCTCATACAATCTTGATGGAGTGTTCTGGACAGTCAGAATTTCATGTGGTGCAAGACAGCTTCTAAGCAGGCCTAGTCCTTTGGGTTAAGGCAAGGTATGGGTGCACAGAACTAGCTTGTTGCTTTTTAAGTTTTCAGACGGGTTCCTTACATTTGGGTAGTTTATCTGAATTAGAGAAGGGCTGTGACTTCATTGAAGAATATAAGGGTCCTTTACATATTGTCTTCGTGTGTGTGGTCTTGAACCAGAGATGATGCTGCACGACTTGTATCCTTCAGGTTATCATTCCTCAGAAAAAAGGCAAGAAAAACGCCGCCGTGCCGGCAAAGAAGATGATGGCTTCCCCAACAAAAAAGGGGGTAGTTGCTACCCCAGCCAAGAAAGCAGCGCTCACTCCTGGCAAGAAGGCAGCCGCCACACCAGCCAAGAAGGCAGCAGCACCAGCCAAAGCAGTCGTGACACCTGGCAAGAAGGGCGCCACCCCGGGCAAAGCCATGGTGGCCACCTCTGGGAAGAAGGGAGCTGTTCCCCCAGCAAAGGGGGTGAAGAACGGCAAGAATGCCAAGAAGGAAGAGAGCGAGGAGGAGGAGGAGGATGACAGTGAAGATGATGACGATGAAGAAGAAGAGTTTGAGCCTGCCGTGATGAAGTCAGCTGTCGCCCCCGCCTCCGAGGATGAGGAGGAAGATGATGAGGATGATGAGGAGGATGAAGAAGATGACGACGACGACGAGGATGATGGTAAGCTGTTACCTAGTTCCTGAGCAGTTGGGTTCTGCGTATGGCTGTGCTTGCTCTGGGTTGTTGGACTGAATGATGTCCTCAATATGTCAGGTGCTCTAAACAGGGTCTCACCTTCAAGGCTGCTTGTTGGCACTGTGGGGTCCCTGATGTTGGTCTGAGATTTGAGTGTGTGGCTCTTTGTTCAGACTCAGAGGAGGAGGCTATGGAGGTCGTACCAGCCAAAGGCAAGAAAGCGCCGGCCAAGGCAGTCCCTGTAAAAGCCAAGAATGTGGAGGAGGACGACGACGACGACGATGAGGAGGATGAAGATGATGAGGACGATGAAGAAGAGGATGACGAGGAGGATGAGGACGAGGAGGAAGATGATGAAGAGGAAGAAGAGGAAGGTAATTAGAATGGCTTCTGCAGGCCTTCACTGGTTGGTTATAAAGGAATCTTTGAACATGAGTTGTCACTGGTAACACCTCTGTTCCTCTCTGGCCCAGAACCTGTCAAAGAAATGTCTGGGAAACGGAAGAAGGAGATGGCCAAGCAGAAATCTGCCCCCGAAGCCAAGAAACAGAAGGTGGAAGGTAATGTGCAGGGTTTGGAAGGGGTGGGGCATAAAGCACAAATGATGAACCACAAGGGACTTAATACTGATCATCTTGATGTGACTTTATGATCAGCTGATGTGCTGGGTGTAGAAATGTTGGGGTGTGCATTTCTGCTTCACTGTGAGATTGATTTCTGGTCCTTTCTTGTACAGCCGTAGAGCCAACTACAGCCTTCAACCTCTTCATTGGAAATCTGAACTGCAATAAATCTGCTCCTGAATTAAAAACTGCTCTCAGTGAACTTTTTGCTAAGAACGATCTTACTGTGATGGATGTTAGAATTGGTACGACTAGGTAAGTAACACTTGCCCCCAGCTCCCAAACATGAAAGGTTGAGGTCTTACTTTGTTCTTGGAAATGCTAAAGCTGTAGAGCTGCACCGGCGCTGCCATGTGAAGGCTTAGTGACAACCACCAAGCCCACTGCTGTCCGTCCAGTGGTTGTCTCGGGACCCCATAGGGCCACCGTGCACTGATCTGATGGTGGCCATTTGGTTAGCAGCTCAGTACATGGTCCACTGCACCGCCAAGGCTCTGGCCAGACTCTAGTGAGTGTTTAAAGCCAGACCAGATTCTTCCCTGCTGGCCTCCTCAAGCACGTTATTTATTCTACCCAGAGGCCACTGGCTGTGAGCCTGCACTGGGTCTGAGCTGGCAGCTTGCAGAGCATTGATTGTATTGTGAGCGCCGTCACTGGTCCTTTGGCTGCCCAGTGATCAATTGATCATGTTAGTGTTGCTGGGGCCCGAGCGGGTGGGTGTGGTTCTTAATTTTTCCTTAACTTCTGATCCCTTTTCATCTTTAAAGGAAGTTTGGCTATGTGGATTTTGAATCTGCTGATGATCTGGAAAAAGCTTTGGAACTCACTGGCTTAAAAGTTTTTGGCAATGAGATTAAACTAGAGAGACCAAAGGGAAAGGACCATAAGAAAGGTAGGTGTGTAAAGTGTGTGCAGACAGGTGTGCCTGTGCAGACAGGTGTGCCGCCATCATGATGCTAGAGGACAGCGCGTTAACAGATCCGGGGCCATGCAAAAGACATGGAAAGAAAAGATTATTCCTCCCAAATCTTTGGAAAGCCCTCTGTATTTAGAGCATGACCCAAGTGTCCTGTTACTTACACCTCATACTTATTTCCATCTTAAGTAATTTTCAGATGGGGAGATCTATTTTCCTGACACATTTTTCTCTTTAATCCAGATCGAGATGCCAGGACACTGTTGGCCAAAAATTTGCCTTATCGAGTCACTCAGGATGAATTAAAGGAAGTCTTTGAAGATGCCGTGGAGATCAGATTAGTCAGCAAAGATGGGAAGAGTAAAGGGTATGCTTGTGCTGGGGGCTCAAGTTTGCACTCCCTTGACAAGACGAGGCCGTGCACAGTACCCTAGTGTGACTGCACAGTTACACTTAACCTGTGCCTCAATTTCCTGTCCAGAAAGTGGGTGGTGGGCTTAATTGGAGAGTTAAGCGAACGGCTGACGTGTAAGCAAGCACTAGATAGTGCGTCGCTCTGATAATACCAGTGATTTCACCAGTGAGGTGAATACACCGTGGGGTCAGTAAGAAATGGGTGACCGTGGCATTCAAAGTCCTGTGAGAGGGTTTAGATAGAATGTGATGGGACCTGTGTGTTCCCATTTTTAGCAGCTTTATTAAAGACACAATTCACATGATCTAAGGATTTAGTCATATTAAAAGTTGTACAGGTATCACATTTTCTTGGGGTACAAAGTTTAAGAGAAGATGGGAACATTTCTCAGTGTTCATTGTCATTCTCTCCCTGCAGGATTGCCTATCTCGAGTTTAAGACAGAAGCTGATGCTGAGAAAACCCTTGAGGAGAAGCAGGGGACGGAGATCGACGGGCGGTCCATCTCACTGTACTACACTGGGGAGAAGGGCCAAAACCAGGACCATCGAGGTGGGAAGACCAGCACTTGGAGTCTCTTCCGCGTGGACCATTGGGTCAGATGAAGGGGGAGGGTGCTGTCTCAACTAGGGGCCCTGGGAATGCATTTTGCATTGAGACACGGTAGAGAAATTTAGCTTCCTCTAGGCCCATGGTTGGACACAGACAGGTAGGTGTGAGGCAGGTTTGCTGGAGCTGTGCCGCCAAGTGGCCGAAGGAAAGGAAGTGTGGGGTGCGCCGCTGGGGCCTGGGTTTGTTGAGCAAAAATGCGATGATTCACCGCTGTTGGAGAGCTTAAAAATCAAGTATATGCCATCTCTCTGTAGGTGAATCAAAAACCCTTGTTTTAAGCAACCTGTCCTACAACGCAACAGAAGAGACACTGCAGGAGGTGTTTGAGAAGGCAACTGCTATCAAGGTGCCCCAGAACCAGAACGGCAAATCAAAAGGGTGAGGTCACGCTGCTCCTGTTGCCAGTTACAGGCTGCAGGAAAGGTTCTTCTGTGGGCTTCAGTGGGATAGAGCGGGGTTTGCAAACGGAGTTGTTTCAGCTGCTTGGTTGACGAAATGGTCCTGGGAGAATGTACCAGGTGTCATTAACACAGACTGTTTGTCCTCAGGTATGCATTCATAGAGTTTGCTTCATTTGAAGATGCCAAAGAGGCTTTAAGTTCTTGTAACAAAAGGGAAATCGAGGGCAGAGCAATCCGGTTGGAGTTGCAAGGTGCCAGGGGATCCCCGAATGCCCGGAGCCGTAAGTTCCTTCACATGGGTGTGGGTGCAATTGTCCAGTGGGGCTTTCTTCCCAAATTGAGAGGGCTTTGGCTTGCTGCTGAGTGACCAGTGCTGGACATGATGACTGCTTATCTGAGAAGTAACTGATGAAATCACAAGAAAATTCCTCTAGATAGTCAAGTTCTGATCCACACATGGCCTTCACTTGGCTGTCCTCTGCTAGTGGGTTCGATGGCTTGCCACCACTGGGGGGCAAGTCTCACTGTCCCTTAAGGCCACTGACAAAACGGCGTTTTTGTTTCCAGAGCCTTCTAAGACCCTGTTTGTCAAAGGGCTGTCTGAAGAAACCACCGAGGAGACCTTGAAGGAATCATTTGACGGCTCTGTTCGGGCCAGGATAGTCACTGACCGGGAAACGGGCTCCTCCAAAGGGTAAGGTGGCCCAGGGGAGAGTGACAACCACAGCTCTTCTCAATGAGCTCCTTTCTGCCACTGGTGGCAGCTGTTGGATTCGCACGAGAAGAAGAGCCACATTCCCAGGCAAGCCCTGTGAGCTTCCCTTCTGCCAGTGGGGGTCAGTTCCGCTGCCTGTGAGACATTTCTGTGAGTGTGGCTGCTTTCTGGTATCTTGGTGAAGCAGTGCTAGGTGTGAAGAGAGGTGGGCATGTGGTGTGGGCTTGCTCTCAACTGGTGGGACCTCCTTTGGGCAGGTTCGGCTTCGTGGACTTCAACAGTGAGGAGGATGCTAAAGCAGCCAAGGAGGCCATGGAGGATGGCGAGATTGATGGCAACAAAGTGACCTTGGATTGGGCCAAGCCCAAGGGTGAAGGTGGCTTCGGGGGACGAGGTGGCGGCAGAGGAGGGTTTGGAGGAGGCAGAGGAGGCCATGGCAGAGGAGGCGGCCGCGGTGGATTCGGTGGCAGAGGCCGGGGAGGCTTTGGAGGTGAGAGTGTGGGGGTGGCAACACAGGTACTGGCCAGTGTGTGAAGTTTAGAACCATGTGGGGCACAGGGGAGGGGCCTTAGTGCTGTGCCCATTCGTTACTGATGCCAAGGAGCCCTCCTTGGTGGAGTTAAGGGTTAAGTGTTGAGCTGCCAATTGTAAATTCAGCTCGAAGCTACCGCACAGCCTTGGAAACGGGGTGGCTGCTCATGTTGAGTCTGGGCTCTTGGTGAACCCTTTCCCCTCTTTCCTGCAGGGCGAGGTGGCTTCCGGGGAGGCAGAGGAGGAGGAGGAGACCATAAGCCACAAGGAAAGAAGACGAAGTTTGAGTAACTCTTCCGTCCCTGTCTTTCCTGCTTCTGTTTGAAAGAAAGGACTCTGGGTGTTACTGTTACCGGATCGTGACAGAGCCTTTGGTGGACATTCCGAGTAGAGCGCGCCCTGTGGAGACGACGTTTCAGCCGATGTATAAATCCGTGTTTTTCCTACAGATAGGTTTTTTGTTTTTTGTTTTTTTGGCGTTGGGGGGGATTTTGCTTCAGTGACTTTGGGACAGATTAAAAAGTCCTAAGCTCTGGTGCCAGTTTTGTACTGTTACTCCTGGATAGACCAACATGGGTAAGGGTGCTGGCTCCCTAGTCCGCCTGACTCCCTACCTGCCTGTGTTGCTTGCTATAGTGGGACCCAAGGCCACCCTCCACATGGTTGCAATGGCTGGCAGGGCTGGGCAGTTGGACATGAAAGACCTGGCATTCAATCACTTGCCAGCAGGCCTCAGGGTCTGGTGCCCCATGTGTTGAGACCTGAGAAGCACAGTAGCAGCACCTCCTGGGTGGACTTGGCCTATTGGAACGGAGTCTGAGCTGCGGTGGGCCTGGATGTGAGCACTGCCTGCATGTCCCCATCCCCACTTCTCATAACCTCTCCCAAGACTTGCGAAAGCCATGAGCTCACCGTGTGCACAGGGTTAGAGCTAGGCAGGCAAATCTCAGAACCTTGCATGTCTTGATGAATTTTTTTTGTCTTGCTGATTTTTAGCCGCACTGGTTCAAGTGCCAAGCCAAACTCTGGCCTTAGTGGAAGCTAACGTTGCCCTTTTTTTATTTGGTCATGTTGACCCTTAAAAGGATAAGTCACTTCCCAGAACTGCAGCGTGCTGGAGGTGGGAGGGGGCTGGAGGGCTCAGTATGCGAAGGCGAGCTTCCTGGTGCGGCCTGCAGTTTTGTAGGGCTCCGTGAGTGCCAGATTCAGGGACCTTTGGGTTGTCTGGGACTGCAGACACAGGTCACGTATTACCCGGCCCCACGTGGTTTTGTGCCTTTTCTACTGGGAAGCTTACGGGTAGTTTTGACCTGATTCCAAAAATGGCAGCAGTTTTCCCTTCCAAGATCTTTGAGATGAGGCTCCCCGTAAGAAATGAACATTTTAATGCGTTAGCCAGCTCGACGTAGAGGGAGTGCGTGCTGGCTTTGTCAAGCTGTGCTTTCTTTTATCTTTGGACCCAAAGATCTATTGGAACAGTGTTAAATTGTAAGCTGCTATTCCCCTAAATATCACTTTATTAGGAATTGGATAGCAAGCAGTTTGTTTATAGAGAAAGAGTTAACACAGTAAGGAGCCCAGGATCCTTGCTGCCGTGGTGCGGATTGTTTGACCAGTGGTGAGACTGCAGAATCTGTCAAGATTGACGGCCCAGGAACTTGCTCATGGGGTGCCTGTGAGCCCTAATAGTTCGTAGCGAGAAGCTTTGAATCAGCATCAACTATGAAACATGACTTACCATTGACACCCGCCCCCAAAAAATATTTGCTAAGGAGCATTGTATAATTTGAAAAAAATTCAGATTTTGTTCCTCTACTTTTCTCGGGTTGTGTTCTGGCTTGGCAGTATCAAACTTGTTTATATTGCACACCTCCCCACACCAAAAAAGAACCCGCTACCATCCAGTTTCTATAGGACAGCAGAACTGTACCTTTGCATTTCAAAACCTTTAAATTTTCAAACACTTTAAACTTTTTGGGGATCTCAATCCTGTAATCTGTGGGTCTGAATTCTTATTTAAAAGTAAGATGATAAAATTAGTATAACTAATGGGATACCCTAATTTTATGCAAATGTCTGTTAGCCATGAATCAGTCCTCTGAGTAACCCTAGGAACGCCTAAAATCCAGGACACCAAGAAAAATGTACAACTCAGGCACCAAACCCACCCCTTGGGGGTGTCCCAGTTTGCTTCCTGGGAGTGGGTGTGCAGCCCATGGGCCTGGGGAGCTCAGGCCGTTCTTGTGGAGAGGGTTTACAGGTGGGGTTAATAGCATTCAGTGGGGCTCGGGTTAATCCAGTGAGGAGTCACTGATAACTTCCTGGTGCTTACATAGATGAGTAAGGTATGCTGGGCTCGAGAGTGCCAGGTGGCCTCAGCCTCCGCAACCCTGGACAGAGCCATGCTGCTGTGCTGTGGCCAGGAGGAATCTACCCAGCACTGCCACCCTGTCAATTCCCACTCAGCCCCCACTTAGGCTTTCCAGACCTGACTAAGGTAAGGGAGTAGACAGCACGATCTCCCCCTGGGGCAGCTGGTGGTTTTGAACTGTTGACCTTAGGGTAGCAGCCTAACATCTAGTCCACGCAATTGTTCAAGCCCAGCATTGCAGCCACTGTCAATCCACTTCATTAGGGACCTTCCTCTTTCCTGAACTTCCATCAAGGTAGGTTCAAAGTGTACAAGGTGAAGTCTTGTCAGATCATTCTCACTACTTGCAAGACACATCAATTTGTTCTTGTGGCAATCCATGGACTTGCCGTATTTGCCAGTCCCGGTTCAACTGCATCGATGTTTTTTTCTCTCAGTCTTTTAACATCCAACTCTCACATGTACATGAGGTCATTAAGAGTACCTTGGCTTGGGTGGGTGCACCTTAGTCCTCAAAGTAACATCCTTTTCAACACTTGAGAGAGGTCTTTTGCAGCAGTTCCCAATGCAATTCGTCCTTTGTTCCCTTGACCTCTGCCTCCATGAGTATTGATTGGATCTCAGCAAAACAACCCACTTGACAACTTCAATCTTTTGTTTATCATGATGCTACCTCTTGGTCCAATTGTGAGGACTTGGGTTTTTGCTTTACAGTGACTTACAATCATTGATCTCATCAGCAAGTGTTTCAAGTTCTCACTGTAGCACCTGCAAATCTTCCTCCACTCATGATGCCACATTCTGGCGGAACCCAACTATGAAGGTTTGCTCGGCACTCTGAATAAGTATGGTGAAAGGATCAACCCTGCCCCATACCTTGCCTGATCTTAAACCATGCAGTATTCTCTTGTCTGTTTGCACAACTGCCTCGTGATCTACGGACAAGTTCTGCGTGAGCACCAGGAAGTGTGGCGTTCCCGTTCTTAAAGTTATCCATAGTTAAGATCCATACAGTTCAGCTAAGATCAAGCTGACATCTGTAATGAGATCTCTTGTTCCACGTCATCTTCTGAATCCAGCCTGACCCTCTGGCAGCCCCCTGTCAGTGTCCTGCTGTAACCATTCAGCAACATTTTAATTTGCATGTGATAGTGATGTTATTCTGTAATTGTCTAATTCTGTGGGGTCATCTTTGAAGTGGGCACAGGTAAGGATCTTTCAGTCTGTTGGCCAGGTAGTTCTCTTCCAAGTCTTCCGGCAGCATTTCATCAGCTTGTTGAGACGTTTCAGTTGGCATTCCATCAATTCCTGGAATCTTGTTTTTGGATAGTGCTTTCAGTGCAGCTTGGACGGCTTCCTTCAGTAGCACCAGTTGTTGCTCATGCGCCTGAAATGGTTGAGTGTCGGCCGGTTCTTTGGTACAGGCCCCGTGTTCTCTTTCCATGGTCTTTGCTGCTTCCTGCAGCATTCAATGTAAACTTTCAAGATTACAACTCAGGGTTGTTCTTGGGTTCTTTCTGAGCATGCTCTTTGTTGGTTTTCTAACTAGGTGTTTGCACATTTCATGATAATATTTGACTCCGTCTCCTCCTACTGCCCTTGGAGACTTTCTGTTCTGCTCTTGGAGTTCATCTTGTCTTTCAGTTGCCTCAGCTCCTTGACCACCAAGAGCAAGTTCCAGTGTCTCTTCTCACAGCCACTTTGACCTTTTCTGTCCTTGTCTTTCTCGACGACCTGTGCTTTCTTTGAGAAGGATGCTCAAGTCTGCCATCAGTGTTCAGAATCTGTTCTGGAGATCTCAGAAACAAGCAAGCCTCCACTGACAGGTGGATGCTGGATATCGGCCTGGCTGACCCCCATGGAAGGCGAGGACTCAGCCATTGAACCACACTGCCTCTTCATCTAGGGCCTCTCTGTTACCAACCAGTCTGATTTATATTCCGGTAGGTTTTGCAGCCATTTTACAAAACTGGTTCCTTTCAGCAAATGGTTGTTGCCGCACTTTTCCGTCTGTCCAGCAGGTGGCAGCACGAGGCTGGTAAGGGATGTGTTATCCCCCTGGATGGAGGGAAGTGTCCAGTGGGAAGGTTGATGAGGCTTGACTTACTGCAGCTGGTCTCCAGCTCCAGGCCACTCTCCGATGGAGATGGGTCCACAGGAGATTCTCTCACCATAATTGTTTGAGAGACACTGTAGAACATCATACTTGGCAAAGTAGAAAAACAAACTAGTGACCATATAGGAGAGGGTAGAACTGCCTGGGTGTGTGGATTTCTGTGACTGGAACTTTATGGGAATTAGAAACCTGTCTCTCCCTCAAAGCAGCTGGTGGTTTTTATCTGCTGACCTTTTGGATGACAGCTCAACATATCGCCATGACGCTGGCCACCAGGCCCATCGGTAAAGTAGGCGAGGCAGGCCCTTGTGGAGGCAGTGGGGCTGGCGGTGGCATTTCCGCGCTGGTATGCACAGGGTCACAATGAGTTGGAAGCAAGTCAGCAACACCTAACAGCATCAGTGCCCCGGACTAAGCTTTCATGGAAGCAGGTGATGTGCCCCGCGTCACCACATTTGTCTTGGACTCCTGGCCTTCGTATGGATGCAGACTCCTGCTCCTTAGCCCAAGAGGTTTCGCTGGAGTCGATTAACTTGGCCAAATCGCTCAGCTCAGGTCTACTCTGACTCTGTACCGACTTTATAAGACAGTCTAGAACTGCTCTAAAGCATTTCTGAGGCTGCAAGTCTTGACAGAAGCTGGCTGCCTTTCTTTCTCATGGCTAATTAGCATTTCAATTAGAGTTCATTAGGGAGTGTGGTTTCCTTCCTGTGGAGTGGCTCCTAGCAGATGGACTTGCCAGGGTAGGGTTCAAGGAGCCCTGGTTGCATAGTGGTTATGTGTTGGGCTCTCCTCGGGAGTATGATGGATCTTTCTAAACCTGGTAGGAGTTACATAAGTCTCGGGAGCTCATGGGCAGTTCTACCCTCTCCTGTAAGGTCACTGTGAGTTGGCATCGACTCAATGGCAGTGAGATTGAGTTTAATCCTGATAAACTCTAGATCTAGATTTTATTTTAAAATCCACGGATTGGGAGTAGAGGAGCCACATTCAGCGCCTTATCGCCAAATCATCAAAGCAAAGCGAAAGAGGAAAACTTCAAAACAAGCAAGATCTATTATCCATTACATAATATTGTAGGGGATAAAAAGAGACCCCCAAATCTAATATTAAAGAGACATACTAAGTTTTACACAGGACAAAGATCGGCAAAGATAATTCTTCCAGATGAGGGCACCAACGGATAAAGGACAGGCCATTTGAATAGGACAAGGGAGGGTGAGGGACACTCACAAAAGCTTGATTGGCAGCAGATCAGCGTATCACAGCTATAGGTGGGACTAGAGAAGCAGACTGGGTCATGATGGGGGCGTGTACGTTACACGTGACAGAAGAGCTTCCTAGGTGGGTGCAGGGCGCCCTGACCAAAGCAGATGGTATGATTCATGACCATGGGGCATACTAGTACCCCAGATTCCTTCAAGAGCATACCCTGACAAATCCCCATGGGCTAGACTGCCCCCCTGCACTGGCTTGGGGAGTGGGAGTAACCCGCTTTCCATTACACTGCTTGGGGGCAGAGCTATTTACATTGCCAGTTCAGGAAGATTTAGGGCTTCCTGTCAACTGTAGCCTCCAAACAGTGCTCAGAATTTTTAAAAAACTAAACCATTTTATTGGGGCCTTGAACAACTCATCACTCACAATCCACACGTACATCCATTGTGTCAAGTACTTTTGTACATTTGTTTCCCTCATCAAAACATTTGTTTTCTACTTGAGCTCCTGATATCAGCTCCTCATTTTACCCTCCCTACCCCTTCCCCCTCCCTCATGAACCCTTGGTAATTTATAAATTATTATTTAGTCATATCTTACACTGTCCGACGTCTCCCTTCACCCACTTCTCTGCTGTCTGTCCCCCAAGGAGGAGTTTATATGTAGATCCTTGTAATCTGTTCCCCCTTTCTCCCTTACCTTCCCTCCACCTACCTGGTATGGCCACTCTCACCACTGGTCCTTAGGGGTTCATCTGTCCTGGATTCCGTGTTTCCAGTTCCTATCTGTACCAGTGTACATCCTCCAGTCCAGCCAGATTTGTAAGCTAGAATTGGGATCATGATAGTGGAGGCGGGGAGGAAGCATTCAAGAACTAGAGGAAAATTGTATGTTTCATCATTGTTACACTGCACCCTGACTGGCTCGTCCCTCTCCATGACCTTTTTGTAAGGGGATGTCCCATTGCCCACAGATGGACCCTGGGTCCCATTCACAATGATAAGATTTTTTGTTGTTGTTCTTTGATGCCTGATACCTGATCCCTTCGATGCCTCGTGGTTTCACAGGGTGGTGTGCTTCTTCCATGTGGGCTTTGTTGTTTCTCAGGTAGATGGCCGCTTGTTTATCTTTAGGCCTTCAAGACCCCAGACACTATATTCTGATAGCCGGGCACCATCAGCTTTCTTCGCCACTTTTGCTTATTCACCTGTTGTCTTCAAGGGCCCAGAATTTAAGCTCTAATACCACACAAAGACATTTCTCTTACAAACGTGATAGCTGATTTGACATCCAAAAATATCTAGGATGAGACAAGGGATGCAATGAGGAGGATTCAGAACGTTGGTAGGAAAGTGCCACGGTTTCTCCCTTCCATTCCTGCAAGCACTTTGTGAAGCCCCTGCCTCTAAAGTGTCGAAAACTATCAACGTATCTGTCTACCAACTGTTCTACAAAAATAGAATGGAAGTCCTTTGTCCCTTGGCTAGAATGAGACCTTCTTTGGAAGTCGGTGCTACCAGCAGTTAACGGGTGCCCTGCTAGAGCAGGGAGGGGAGAACAGTTAGCATGAGGTCGTTCTAGAGTAGAGTCTTTGGAGATAGCATCAGTTTAGTTGACATGAGGTCATCTTAGAGTGAGTTGTGTCCTTCTAAAAGAAGTTACACAGAGACAGAGAAAAGATAGCCCTGGGACGATTGAGGAAGATGGGGCCACAAGGTCTGAAACCCCAAGCCTGCTGGGAGCCGCCGGAAGCTCAGAGAGGCAGGGGACTGCTACTTACTCAGAGCCCTCAGAAGGACGTCCAGCCTCTACAACGGGCGGCATGTATCTGTTCTTCGAAGCAGTCATTTGATACCCAACAGGACCCTGACGGTATCAGCGTCTCGCCTGAATCGACATGACACTAGGTGGGAGAGGAGCTGCTGTTGAGCTGATCCTGACCGGCCAGTTACAGAACAAACTACCAGGCTCTCCTTTCTTGTCTGGTTTAGTCTGGGAAGGGAGGCCACCGGAATGTGCTCAGCATCAATAAAGTGTTCCGGAATTCCCATTCTTCCCAAGGCTGTCTGTAGTTTGTTAGGAGCAGTCAATGAAGCCCAAGTACACATCTTTCTGGTATCCTCTGCTTTCAGCCAAGATCCACCTGACATCAGCACCTTGTTCCACATCCTCTTCTGAGTCCAGCCTGAACCGTCGGCAGCTCCCTGCTGATTTCCTGCTGCAACCACTGTCGAATTATGCTCAGCGAAATTTTATTTCATGTAACAGTTATGATGAGAGTTTGATAATTTCCTCATTCTGTTGGGTCACTTATCTTTGGAATGGATACGAATATGGATCTTTTACAGTTGGTTGGTCAGGTACCTGTCTCCCAAATCTTTGGCATGGTGAGTGAGTGCTTTCAGTGCTTCAGTGTCTTGTTGAACGGTTCTGTTTAATTCCTGGGGCCTGGGTTCTGGGTAATGCCTTCATGCAGTGTGGACTTCTTCCTTCGGTACCACTGGTTCCTGATCATATGCTACCTCCTGAAATGGTTGAATGTTGAGTCTTTTATTTTGGGGGTGGGGTGGGGGGTACAGTGACTCTGTGTTCCTTCCATCTTCTTTTGATGCGTCCTGCATCGTTCAATGTCTTCCTTATGGAATCTTCTTTATCGGGAATCCTGGTGGTGCAGTGGTTACGCTCTGGGCTGCGATCCACACAGTCTGTGGTTGAAACCACCCGGAGCTCGGACTGAGAAAGACGGGGCTTTCTGCTCCTGTCAATAGTCACACGTGACCTGCTCTTGTCACTGCTGATTCTGCTGACATTTGGGCCACAGAGGTGATGTCGGTTTCGGGGCACTTGGTTGGTAAGACTGGCATGACCTTCTTATTCGATCTCTCTTAAATACTTCTTTCCCCCCAGTTTTTAGAAACTGCCTAATGACTCTGTACTTTCATTCTTCCCTTTTTTTTGCCAAATGCTTCCTTCTCTGTCTTCATTTCTTCTGCCTTCCCTTTCTCACAGTGTCCACCCTTCTGCCTAAGGCAGTCTTCGGCCCCTCCCGGAGCGCAGGCTCTCCTTGGCAGGGTCTCGGTGGGCACCGGCCCCTCCCCCTCCCTGAAGTCTCTGCCACTTTCCTTCATCTCTCTGTCCCCATCGGAAGCACGCCGGTCACCGGCTCCTGGGCCCGCAGATTCTCTGTCCAGTTTCTCAGGCTTTCCACTTTGGGCCAGTTCTCTTGACCTCTCCTTTCCTCGCGAAGCTTCATCTCCGGGACGTCCTTTCAGGGGCCCCTTCCTGGAACGCTGACTTCTTGAGCGTCTCTCTCGCTCTCCTTTTTCTTCTGCGTCTTCCTTCCATTCTTTCGCGCTCCTTCTTGCTGTCCTTGTCCCTTTCCTGCCGCGTTTCATCTCATTGGCTGCGGGCTTCTCAGGAAGCTCAAACGTGGGGCTGGCGTTTGAGTTTTTTTGTCCTCTATTTCTTCGCGTTCAGCTCCTCTATCGGACTCTGCAGCAGGGACCTTTCCCTCATGATCTGCTGTGTAACTTTCAAAAACACAAAACCAGACAGAGAACAACCTCTAGCCTCTGGACGGGGCATCATCAATCAATATCCCCTCTTGGATGTCTCTCTTCTTTGTCTTCCTTTTTCACAGCGGTTTGAAAAGGTGCCAATCCCTCCCGCACAGATGTCAGATGCCGTTGGCCTTTATTGTCCAGGACTACACAGAACCATCAACAAGTCCTCTGGACATGTAACGTGGACCTGTGCTCTGAGACCTATGAGGACATAGACTAGAACCTTCAGGAAAGAATCCAAAATAATCATGCCGGGCAGAGGCTGACGATGGTCCAGAAGCTGCTCTTTGGTCAGAGTGGGAGCTCATCACTGAATGACAGTCAGTGACCAGACCCCTTCCCTCCTGGGGAGCTCTCATCCCCCTCCCCGGGGGTTGGCCAGGAAGAGCTCCCCGTTTGGATGAGGTAGGGTGTGCGGTTTTCCTCCCAGCAAAGATGGAGGGAGAGACTGGGCGATAAAGAGGAGCAACCCAAGTCCCAACCGTCCTCCTGGGGCTGTGGCCCTGATCCACCCTCTTTTTTATTCTCCCTGAAAAACATCAGCTATTTATCTATCATCTGGTCGCAAACACTTTCTTTTTTGAAATAAAAAAAAAATTATTGGGGGCTTGTATAACTCTTATCACAATCCATCCATCCATCCATTGTGTCAAGCACATCTGTACCTTTGTTGCCATCATCATCCTCAAAACATTTACTTTCAAGGAAATGCAATCAGTATGACTATTATTCAAAGTTATCCACCAACCACTACCGCTAGTGAGGAAGAAATAGAATTCTGACATTGATCAGCCAGGCAGCGCTCAGCCTGCATTTATTATGGTGACTGGAATGCAAGGGTTAGAAACAAAGAGCAAGGAAAAGCAGCTGGCAAACATGGTCCTGGGGGTACAGTCAAACGAGACTGTATGATAGGATATTGCGACACCAATGACTCGTTCATCACAAAGACCTTTCGTTCAGCAACACTGAAGGTGACTATGCACATGGGCTTCTCCGGCTGGAACACACAGGATCAAACTGACTGCATCTGTGGGAGGAGATGATGGAGAAGCTCAATCCTAACAGACTATGCACCGACCATCAATTGCTCAGATTGTGCCCCCCCAATGCCCTACCCCTACCCTGAGGGGGAAGAAAAACAAACTGTGGGGGGAAGGGAGACAGAAGTCAGTGTTAGATATGAAAATAATAATGATTTATAATTTATCAAGGGGATGCGAAGGTGGAAAAGGGGAAGGGAGGGAAAAAAAGAGGAGCTGATACCAAGGGCTCAAAAAATAAATGTTTAGAAAATACTGATGGCAACCTATGTACAAATATGGGGATACAATTGATGTATGGATTGTTAAAAGAGCTGTAAGAGCCCCTAATAAAGCGATCTTTAAAAAACAATAAAAATAAATTAAAAATATAAACTAAATCCTCAGGCATTATTGATGAAATGAAAGAGAATGTATGGAAAGAAAAAGAAAAAAATATCAGATTGAAGCTGAAAAAAAAAATTAAAGCAAGCCCATGAAAGCCAAAATATGACCTTGAGTCTATCTTACCTGAATTTCCAGAACAGATTTTACTAATTGAACACTAATGACCTGAAGGGCTGTGGAAGGACATGAAGAACACCATTCATAAAGAAAGCAAAAGGTCATTAAAAAGACAAGAGCGATCAAAATGATGTCAGAAGAGACTCTGAAACTTGCTCTTAATCACAGAGTAGCCAAAGCAAATAACGAATGAAGTCAAGAAGCTGAATAGACTCAACTCCTTGTAATCTACTTATAAGGAGTTGTGTGTTTCATGAATTGAATTGTATGGTACATTAATTATATGTCAATAAAACTATTAAAATTTAAAAAGCTGAATAGAAAAAACCAAAGTATTATAATGAAATATGCAAAGACTTAGCGTTTAAAAATAGCAAAAAGGAAGCGTATACTCGGCATATCTTAAACTGAAAGAACTCAAGAAAAATTCACGCCTCAGGTTGAAATCTTGAGAGATTCTACATTGAACGCTGCAGGAAGTAGTAGGTCAGTGGAAAGGGAACACAGAAGCTCTGTACCAAAGAACTAGCCGACACCCAACCACCATTTCAGGAGGCAGCGTACAAGAAAGAACCAGTGGAACCCAAGGAGGGGAGAAGTCCAAGCTGCACTGAGAGCATTATACAAAAACAAGGCTCCAGGAATTGATGGAATACCAACTGAGATTTTCCAACAAGTTGATGAAGCACTAGAAGCACTCTCTTCTAATTGTACCCATTCCAAAGAAAGGGGACTCAACAGGATGCTCAAATTATTGAACAGTATCATTGAAGTCAAATTTTGCTGAAGATCATCCAAGAACGGTTGCAGCAGTGCCTTGACAGGGAGCTGCCAGAGGCTCAGGCCGGATTCAGAAGAGGATTTGGGACCAAGGGATATTATTGCTAAAGTCAGATGGATCTTGGCTCACAGCAGAAGATACCAGAAAGATGTTTACTTGTGTCCTATTGACCATGCCAAGGCACTGGACTATGGATAACCGTGAGAAGAATGGGAATTCCAGAACACTTCGCTGTACGTGGATCAAGGGCAAGTTGTGAGAACGGAGCAAGGAAATGCTGCATGGTTTGAAATCATGAAAGATGTGCATCGGGGTTGTAGCGCCTCATCATATTTATTGAATCTGTATGCTGAGCAAAGTATCCGAGAAGCAGAATTATATGAAGAAGAGTGTGACATCAGGATTGGAGGAAGGCTTATCAGCAACCTGTGATGTGCAGCGACACCACCTTGCTTGCTGAAAGTGGGGACTTGTAGCCCTTGCTGATGAAGATCAAGGATTGCAGCCTTCAGTGTGGACTATGATGACGCAATGTCAAGAAGATCCACATCCTTGCACCTGGACCAACAGGTCACATCATGATAAATGGAGAAAAGATCGAAGTTGCCCAGGATTTTGATTTGCTTGGATCCACAATCAATGCTCATGGAAGCAGATCAAGAGGTCAAGAGACATATTGCATTAGGTAAATCTGCTACACAAGACCTCTTTAGAATGTTGAAAAGCAAGGATGTTATTTTGAGGACTATGGTGTGCCTTCCCCAAGTCATGGTATTTTCAGTTGCCTCTTGCATGTGAAAGTTGTGCATTGAATAAGGAGGCCTGAAGAAGAATTGATGCACTTAATTACGCTGCTAGCAAAGAATATTGAAAGTCCCACCATGGACTGCCAAAGAACAAACAAAAGTTTCCTGGAAGAAGTACAACCAGGATGTTCCTTAGAAGCCAGGATAGTGACTTTAGTCTCACATACTTTGGACATGTGATCAGAACACAGCAGTCCCTAGGAAATAGGACATCATGCGTGGGAAGGTAGAAGGACGGCAAAAAGAGGACCACCCTCCACGAGATGGATTGGCGTGGTGGCTGCAGCCACGGCTCAAATAGGAGAACGACGGTAAGGGCAGTGTTTCCTTCTGTTGGGCATCGACAGGGTTGCTATGAGCCAGAACCAACTCGATGGCACCTAACAACAACCACGTTCAAATAAGGCACGCGTGACACTAACGGAAGGAATTGGTCAGCGGAAGGCGCCACTCCCCTGGCTGTAAGGATGAGCGAGGAATCCCAGGACCACTGGGAGAAGAGCCCAGCGTCTGTCTGAAAGGGAGGAGCTGAGCCCAGAGAGTGGAGGGAGACTTGGCCACTGGCTGAGGAGAGCTACTGCTGTGGACCAGTGAGTGTCTCCTTACTGTTTTCTGGTCTTGGCTGTGGAGACCGATTGGCTTTCCTAATAAGCCCTCCCTTAATCATGAGCTGTGACCATGACCTCTGCAATTGGGAAGCCAGATACGGCTCTGCGCCTTTTTCTGTTGGTGGCTTGGGTGTTGCTGGAAGTTATGCCACCAGTATTTCAACTACCAGGAAGGTCACCGAGAGTGAACAGGTTAAGACCAGTCTAGGACGACGAACCACGCTGTCCACTTCCAAGGGACGACTCACTGAACACCTTACGAAGGGCAGCTGGACGCTGTCCGAGACAGTCCCAGAAGATGAGCCCCGCAGGTTGGAGGCACTCAACATCCAACCAGGCAAGACCTGCCTCCTCAAAGGAGAGCCGACCTTCAGGACGTGGACGGAGGAAAGCCTTGGTCGACGTGGCACAAGCCGAAAATGAGAAGACTCAGCCGCGCACATCTGTGTGTCATCTGCACGTGGGATGCACAAAGTAAGAGCCTTGGAATAAAAACAGCAGGTTCTCGTGGTCTTTCCTTGTTGTCCGACTCCACGGCCTCGAACAACAACGATGAGTGCGGTTGACCGTCCTTCCCTGTGCTCATTGGTCAGCTGTGTCCCTTTGTTAGGGACGCAGCTGGGAACATACTCTGCCCTTTGTGTAAGCTGAGCAAAGTGCTCTCCTAGTCTGACTTTCAAGAGCTCTTGATGTAGTCTAGGCCCGGGATCTCTGATCAGACACAGGATTTGCAAAACTCCCTGTCTGTGGTTTAGCTTCTGAAGAACAAAAGGCTTCATGCAGATGGAACCCAGTTTATTCATTTCTTTTGGGGACTCACGCATTGGGTGTTGCCATTAGAAGTGTGTGCCAGCCCAAGGACACAGACTTTTCTCCTGGGTTTCCCTCTACCTGCAAGCGGTCAGAGCCAGCACTGAGCACGCGAAGCGATGGCCTTGGGCGGCAGCCTTTGGTCTGGCTTGCCTTTCTGTCCATCCCTCCAAATGGAAACGATCTGACGTTCCCTTCTCGGTCGGAGCCCACGTTTTGCAGGTTGGACTGTATGTTTCCCTTTTAGATCTGACATTTAGGCCCAGGATCTATTTTGAGTTCATTTTTCAGTTTGGGTCCAAGATATGAGTCTAAATAAGTGTTTCGTTGTCTTCTGGGAAGTCCTGCTTCTGCTTTTAAGGCTTTTCGACGGATTGGCTCAGGCCCACCCAGATGATTCAGAATAATGTCTCTTACTCGAAGCCAGTTGATGATGGACTTTAACCACAGCTACCGAATACCTTCACAGAAACACCCAGATTTATGTTTTGATTGAATAGCTTAGCCTGCCCATGTTAACACACACACACACACGCACACACACACACCATCAGAGTCAGAGAAAGAAATCACTCATTTCGAGTCAACCCCAGGGTAGGACGGCCCCGGGGGTTTCCAGACTGTAAATTTTTACAAAAGGGGAGAGCCTCATCGTTGTCCTGGGAGCAGCTGATGGTTTCAAACTGTTGCCCTCGCTGTCAGCCGCCCCTTGCGTAACCCACTACGTTGTCACCGAGACGCCTTAACGAAATCACAGATAAGCGCCACATCACATGCCAGCTGTCACACTGAAGTGAGGGGAGTATGGCCAAGATTATGGTTATCGGGTTTCACGTTTAATAATGACCAGGACGGGACACAAAGCCAGTGTCTGGGGTGTTGACAATTCCTTGTGAATGGAAGAATGAGCCCAGCAAAGCACAAAGAGCACATCAGACCCGGTTCCTGCTGAACCCCCAAAGGAAACAGCCACATTTGCCAGCAGAGCTCCGGCCAGCTGGGGGTTGGCCAACACAATCACCACAATCTCTGCACTCGCCCATCAGCTTGTCCAGCAACAAGTCTCCCACTGCCGGTGCCCCAGGGGAGAAAGGAGACCCCGGATTTCAGATAACAATTATAGAGACATGTTTACTAAGTCCTCAGGAGACAAAGACAAGAAAAACGCCCCATCAAGTCCGTTTGGAGCGGGTCCTGTGGGTTTCCAGGGACACAACACGCTACAGGAGTAGAAAGCCTCTCTTCCTCCCACACGGGCTTGCTGGTGGTTTCAAACTGCTGACCTTGTGGTTAAGACCAAGATGATGCATCTAGATGAGAGACACCTGTGGCACCAGACCATCAAGGCGCCCCCAGAATTTACACAAAACCAACTGCTTAAATAGCACATGGGTCAAGGGCTCAAGTGGAAGCAAATGTTTTGAGAATGATGATGGCAACAAATGTGCATATATTCTTGACACAATGGATGGATGTATGGATTGTGATAAGAATTGTACGAGTCCCCAATAAAATGATAAATAAATAAATAGCACCTGGGAGGGCCAGGGAAACTCTCAGAAAAGCATGGTCAGCAGTAGGTGGTACAACCCGGTTACAGATGGGACTATAGAGTCGGGAATGGGGCCAAGGCCGGGATCCAGTTTGCAAAACTGGCTGCTCAGGGGCTCTCTAACCAAGGTGGTCAGGTCTGACTCCGAGCTCTTTGGCCTTAGCACCCCAGTTTCCACGAAGGACACGTGCTTCACGCTGGACCAGCCTGACCACTGACAATAGTCCACCTTCTCATGCACGCTGCCTGAGGGCAGGGCCAGCCACATTTCAAGGTAAACTCTCAGGTAGAACTCTGCGGGGGCGGAGTCGACATGGAGACTCCAAAATGAACGTAGGGCCTCCACTGTGACCATCGCCTTCTGCACAGTAAGTGCTCCAATTTACGCCCTAAATTTAAGCTAGAAAGACTTCAGTAAGTACATACGTATCGAGATCTATGAGCAGCTTTTTAGATGGGATCAAAGAGAAAAATCTGGAAGCAGGCTGATATGCTGTGCTCTAGAAGAAAAGATATATATATATATATATATATATATATATATTTAACTTTAAGGAGTTCGGTGGGAGTGTGTAAAATTTGTGGGAATTTCTTGTCTCCCTTGTAACCATCTTACTCTGAGATAAAGCAGAGCTTCGATTTCTGAGCAGGAAGTTTGCCAAAGGCTATGGTTTACAGAGGAAGCCCTAAATCCATTTTAAGAGTCTCCACATAAATTCAGCCTCCACCGAATTCCTTCTGACCATTATCCAGCTCCCGGGAACAGCTTTGTCCCCAGGCAGAGTGCATTAGAGAGGGGTCACTGGCACTCACCTGGCTGGTCCAGGGTGAAGCAGCACAACCCTCAGGCACTCCCCTGGTGGTATGCTTAATGGAAATTGGGGTGCTCCCACCCCATGGTCCTGAGTCACACAGATCCTGACTGCCTTGTTTGCCAGGGAGGTGGGGGGGGACCCTGACCCAGTCGTGAAAGTTTGGTCATCTAACACAGTGTTCATGTCTCAGTGTTGGCCCCCCGCCCAACTCCTAGGGTTCCGCGTGTAACTGTGCTATCAGGAACTGCTTTTGTACCCCTTACCTTTGCCCTCCATCTCCTTTGTGAGTCTCCAAGTCCCTGCACCCCCTGGACACCATTGTGACCTCATGCTGGAGGTGGAGTGAAATTTCATAACGTGGCTCTTTCTCCTAAGTCTCTCCCTCCCCCCAAGACGATTGGGTGGGTGGAACACCAATAGGCTTGGTCAGTTCTCATTACCCCCCACCCCCATCCCTGGGCTGTGAGGATGAGCCATCTGGGAAGCGCAGAGGGAGGATGTGAGTCCAGGCTGATGAGAGAACCAAATCCAGAGATACTCAGATGTGTGTGAGAGAGAGCTTTATATCAGAGTCATTGTATATTAAGAAAACATCCCAGCCCAGTCCAGATCAAGCCTGTAAGTCAGATATTAGCCGGTATGTCTGATAATAGTCTGTAAATTCCTCTTCAGACTCACGCAACACATGCAATGATGCCAAGTGCAGGGAGGTCACAGGCCAGTGGGTGGAAAGTCCCGTGGGTCCAGTGGCGGTGGCAGCATCTCCAGCGTTCTGACTGCCATCAGCGTGGCTCCACGTGGCTTGTCTACAAGAAGCTGAAACAGTGTGTGCCCTGCCTCCAGGGAGGAAGACAGGCGGTCCCAGAATCCTCAGGAGAAGGCCATGCCCATACAGAGGCATGATTGACAGGCTAGACCCCACCCCTTCGCTCAAGTAGCCAGGAGATGATGTAATCGCCATAGGGAGAGACCTGAGCACCTTAGAAGAGCACGTTCCAGACCTCTGTCTGAAGTGAGGAGCCCACCGGGAGCAGACGCATCGCTGACTGTAGCTGGAGACTCGCAGGAACAGCGGTGGCTGAGACAGGTGGGGGGGGGCACCTCTCCTTATTTAGCCTGGGACTGTGGGACAGAGGGACAGGCGGGCTGGCTTCCTGGTCCATGGAGACAAAGGCCAAGGGAGCAAGTGAGCAGAGACAGAAACAGAGAAAGAGAGAGATCTGGCTGCTGGCTGAAGAGACCAATGAGGTGTCCTTATTGTTTGCTGATCTATTAACTTCCCTGAGCACCCCCCTGAGGCATGAGCATTAGCTGTGATTTATGTGTCGACACGTAATGAATTAGGGCACCCAGCATCGATGTTGAGTGTTGGGAGGAACAATTGGGGTAAGAATAGGTCAAGAAGAATGGCCCAGGCAGGCTTGTCTCACCCCTGCTTTGTGGCTCTAAGGGAGTCAGAGGGAGTCCAGCCCTGCCCTCCATGGCCGGTTATCGATAGGGATGGGCTCCGGCATCCAGATGATGTGTCTGTCTTCGTCTTGTCTTCCTTAGTTAAGACTCAACAAATGTTCTCCTTAAATCATATGTGAAATGTGAGATCACCACTTTGTACTCTAAAACAGTTGTTAGATCTATAATCCCCTCCCAGGGGGACGAACAACAGAAAAGTGGGTGAAGGGAGACAGCAGATGGTGTGAGACATGAAAAAAGAATATTTATTTTAAATAAATTATCAAGATTTCACGGGGGAGGGAGGAAAATGAACTGACACCAAGTAGAAAGAGAATGTTTTCAAAGTGATGATTGCGACACATGTACAGATGTGCTCGACACAACGGCTGACTGGCTTGTGCTGCGAGCTGTAAGAGCCCCCAATAAAATTATTTTAAAAATAAATAAAATTTTATTTTAAAAAATAAATAAATTTTAAAAACCAGTTTTTAATAATTTATATAACCACAGTGGAGGTGGGGTGCTAGTTGCTATTTTTAGATAACCCATGTTTCTTGTAAAAAGGAGAAGACATAGCGGTGACTGCTGTAAACATTTATTAATAATTGGAACTTGGAGTGTATGAAGTATGAATCGAGGAGGGTTGAGAGTAGTCAGAATTGAAGCTGAACCCATAAAGACCCGTACCCTAACATTAGTGACCTGAAATGGACCGGGATTGGCCATTTTGAATCAGGCAAGCGTACTCATATGGCTTACTAGGCTGTAAATGACAATTCAAGAGGAATGACGTAATATTCTTCATCCAAAAGGACATTTGAAGATCTCCCTTGAAGTACAAGGCTGTCTGTGATGGGGTAGGCTCCATCTGCATACAAGGAAACCCAGTCAGCACAAATGTTATTCAATGTACGCATGGATCACTAGAGCTCGGATGACGAAACTGAAGAAGTTGACCCACCTCTTCAATCTGAAACAAGCAATCCAGATGCACTGATCATTGTTGGTGACTTTGTAAGACCAACGACTATACCATGGACTTCTCCGGATGGAAGACACAGAAATCCAATTGGCTACGTCTGTGGGAAGAGACGATGGAGAAGCTCAATATCAACACCTGCAACCAGGCCATGGGGGCACAATCGTACAGTCAGTCGTTGAAAACCACCAGCAGCTCTGAGAGAGAAAGACTGGGCTTTCCGCTCCGGTCCACAGGTACAGGCCCGGAAACCCACAGGGTCGCTCTGGGCCAGCACGGACTCGATGGCAGTGAGGCGGAAACCAGGCCAGGCTGGCCGCCAAGAAACCATCCACTGCTCATGTGTGAGTTCCGGGGGAAGTTGAAGAAAACGGAAACAAGTCCACGAGAGCCAAACGAGGACCTGGATGATTGATATCCCACCCGCATTTCTAGAACATCTCAAAGGTAGATTTGACTCACTGAACACTCATGTGGGGGAACATCAAGAACACCATCCGCAGGGAAGGGAAAGGACATATTGGAATGAGTAAGATATATCAATAAAAATATTTGAGAAAAAAATAATAATAAATATTTGAGAAAGAGATTCATACACACAAACACACACTCACACACTAGAACACCATACATGAAGAAAGCAAAAGTCCTTCCAAAGACAGGAAAGCACGAGAAGATCAAGGTCAAGGTGGATGTCAGAGGACACTCTAAAACTTGCTGTTGACAGTTGGACATTGGGCCTCCACTCAAGGACTCCCTCAACGCAAGAACATTTTGTTCTACTAACCTGACACTCTGTGATGCTCACCTTCACTGACACGATCGTTGAAGACAAAGCAGGTGAATAAACAACTGTGGTGAAGAAAGCTGATGGTGCCCGGCAATCAAAAGAGATAGTATCCATGGAAGAAGCACACCAGTCTGTGTGATCACAGGGTGTTGAGGGGATCAGGTATCAGGCATCAAAGAACAAAAAATCATATCATTGAGAATGAGAGGGAGTGCAGAGTGGAGACCCAAAGCTCATCTGTAGGCAACTGGACATCCCCTTACAGAAGGGTTGTGGGGAGGAGACGAGCCAGTCAGGGTGCAGTGTAGCAACGATGAAACATACAACTTTCCTCTAGTTCCTGAATGCTTCCTAATACCCCCCCACACACACACACACTATCATGGCCCCAATTCTACCGTACAAATCCAGCTAGACCAGAGGATGTACACGGGTACAGATAAGAGCTGGAAAGACAGGGAATCCAGGACAGATGAACCCCTCAGGACCAATAATGAGAGCAGAGATACCAGGAGGGTAGGGGGAAGGTGGGGGGAGAAAGGGGGGAACCGATCACAATGATCTACATATAACCTTCTCCCTGGAGGATGGACAACAGAAGAGTGGATAAAGGGAGACCGTGTAAGACATGAACAAAAATGATAAATTATCAAGGGCTCATGAGGGAGGGAGGGTGTTGGGGAGGAAGGGAGAAAATGAGGGGTTGATACCAAAGGCTCAAGAAGAGGGAAACTTTTGAGAATGATGCTGGCAACAAAGGTACAAATGTGCTTGACACAATGGATGGATGGATGGATTGTGATAAGAGTTGTACGAGCCCCCAATAAAATGATTAAGAAAAAGAAAAGAAACTTATTTAAAAAAACCTACCAGAAAGTTTAACCTTTTGAATAGCTGTAACAATCAAGGGTATTTAGGCTGTGAGAAAAAGTTGAAGAAAGACTGTTGGTGACGCCTGGAAGAGTGTTACTTGTCCCTCTCTGCTCGCCCTCAGCGCAGGTCCGCAGGCCCAGCCCCCACCTGCAGAAGGACGCGGGAGTTTGTGGCCTTGCAGGTGGCGCGCGAATGCTCCGCCAGCAACCGCATCATCCGGCCAAAGACCACACGTCCACTCAGATGAATGTGGCCACGGGCGACGAGGTTGCGTCAGGTTCAATGGCCACTTTAAGACCTACGCTACCTGGGGGCCATTGAGTCCAACGACTCCCTCCTCCAGCGGCCCACGGGGGGCGGCATGGTCTCCAAGAGGTTCCCACAGCGCCTCCTGCACAGAGGGAGGGAGTCCTTAACGGGAAAGATGAGGTGTCCCTGTGTGGGCTCAGGAGGGTCCTGGGAGTCATAAATAAATCGTGAACCCCCCCAAAAAAGAATGTTATTTGCAGAAACCATTTTCTCTAAGTTAAATATTAAAAAATGGTATTGTTGTCTAAACTCCCAAGTGGTAAGAAATAAAAGTCTGATCATTAAAGAAACAAAAAGCTCTTCAGCCCCAGACACTCCGTTGCAGGGTCGCTATGAGTTAGAATTGGTTCAGTGGCAATGGGCTTGAGATCTTTTGTGTTTTTGTTTGTTTTTCTGAGTACATTCTTTTGATTACCTCAGACCCAAAGAACAAAATTACAACTTTCAAATCCACTTTTTAAAGCAAATTGTCAAATATAAATGTTTATGTTAACGTAACATAATATAATCAAATATAAACTTTACTTCTTTCCAATTATTTAACTGCATTTGCTAGGGTAGACTGTTAGGTAGGCTAGCTAGGGCTGGGGGTGGGATGTCCGTTAACGCGTGCCCAGAGGGCCGAGCTACGGAAACAAAGGAGCGGCACTACACATGCTCAGAGGCTCAGGTTTCCCACAGGTAGGCATGGGTGGGCGCTGCACCTGGATTGGCCCACCTAGGCCAGGTGAATTCAATTCAGCCAATGAGGTCAATCAGGGGCCGTCCACCACGCCTCCCCATGGAATCCTTGAAAAGGCAGAAGCCCAGAGTCGAGCGACATCTTTTTTCGTGACATTGAGCAGCTTCCAGCCAGGCTGCATGTTCGGGAGGAGTCCTATGGGTGCCGTGTAAACCTGAAACTTCTTCTAACACTCATAAAACTCAATTGGATCACGAACCAGGCTTCGGCATGAAATCTTTCTCACACCGAGCCAAGGACCGAGGTATAGCTCTAGCTCCAGAGAGATCTAACAGACCACATTTTGAAGGTGGCACAATGTGATATTCAGGTAAGTGGCTATCTGAGGTGTACCTATTGGTCTCCCCCGGGCAGGCCAAAGAAGAGTCAAGGAAGTCAGAGGTGCAGGGAACAGTGGGTTGAGGTAGTTAGTTTATTGTGCTAACCTGGCCAATAAACACATGTGGGGTTAATTGAAAGGTGGCGGGATAAATGGCTCGGTGAACCTCGCCTTTTTAGTTCTCAGGTCTCTTGCTTTGTGATGGTCAGACCAGGGTGCAGCTGCCTTAGCCAGTTCCCTGCTTCAGCTAGCAAGGCTCACTTTCTGAAAGACATCCCCACATGGACCTACCCCGATGCGGCCCTGGGTGCTGGAGCAGCCGTGTGGAGACCCCTGCCAGTGCTGAGATGTTCACACACTCACTGATTCGGCTTTCCTCCTGCAGTCGGCATCATTGCGTGTGTTTTGTGAGATGGAGGAGGACTTTGTGGATTGGTGTCAGACATATGGGTTTATGTTGGACTTGTGGGTTTGGGCAGCACTGGGTTGGGATGTTTCCTTGATGTGCACTTACCCTTTATATAAAACTCTCTCTTATACACATAAGAGTTTCTGTGGATTTCTTTCTCTAAAGTACCCAGACTAACACAGGGGGTCCAGTGAATGAATGAGCCATGAGAAACTTCACCTCCATGACCCTTAAGAACTGGATGGTGCCAACTGCCACGGCCAACTGCTCTGAAAGGGGAGCCCCTTAGAAGGTCCTGGGCAGAGCAGGAAATCAAGATGGGGGCGTGGATGCATCAAAATCATTAAAAAATGAAAAAGGAACAAGCTTATTGGCTGGACCCACCAGACTGGCTCTTAGTCCCGCTTCCCATCTTGAACTGAACCCATCCCTAAGACTCCATTTCCCGCCAGCCGATAGACAGCTCTTTAAGGGGAACAAGAATACGAGGGAAGCACGTACACTGGTATCATCACCCATTTGAGACTAGAAGGGAAGCCCTTTCCCAAGGACAAAATCAGCAGGTGAGCAGAGATGGAGGATTGGAAATGGGAAGACCAGAGCAGAATACGGGATGCTACCGTGCGGGCATGGCAGATGAAAGGAAACGTATATGATGGTTGAATGGAAAATGGATTTGTTCTATAATCCTTCACTCAATTCACACACACACACACACACACACACACACCCCAACAACTTTTTTTCTTTAAAGAAAGAAATCTCACCTCAGAAATGGATGTATCATTCACTCAATATATCTTCTCCGTCAAGTCACACAAAACAGCATCTACCCAAATCAAACTCGCAGTCACGCCCTGGTCTGTCCTGACTCACGATCACCCTGTCTGTGGAGCACAAAAACAAAAACTCACAGGAGGGAAAAAGACAGGATGTCAGAGCCTTGGGCTTCAACCAAAAGGTTGATGGTTCGGACCCACCCACCGCTCCACAGGACAAAGACGAGCTGTCTGCTCCCACAAAAGTGTGTCGTCGTGGAAACCTTCAGTTGCAGCTCTCCTCTGCTCTCTGGGTCCTTGTAAGTCAGAATTGGTTTGAAAGACAATTCCAACCTTAACTTCCTTTTTACAATGAAATGAATCAGAAAAGCCTTCTGTGGAATGCTGGAGAGGCATGGTGCGAATCACACCAGTATCCATCCTCCTGAAACTATTACTAGCAGCCCGACCACAATAGAACGTAGTCTCATTTCCGCGTTCATTATTTCTGCCTGTCCAAAAATCAGAGTGGGTAGAATTTGAGACTATTTCAGAATCTAAAATTGCTCAGCTGCAGACCCCATAAAGAACCAGAAATATAACACCAAAGAGTTCATGAAAAACCGAAATTAACAGATAGAGATACTTTTCCATGTACTTTCTGAAGCTCTCTCAGGCAGATCCTGCTTTGTGGAATAGTTTTTCTTCAAATTATGTAAAGTGTTGGATCAGCAGAGGACCGAGTGATTGCGATCATCAAAATGGACCATTTGAAAATTGAGGTAAAACATTTCTAGATAGTAGACAAATAAGGTTCTGTAGTCAGACTATATTCTAGGGGGCGAAGCTAATGGTGAGAATCCTGTGAATGTGTATTCTTCATCAGTCACCTCTGCATATTGTTTCATTTGCAAACTGTTCAGGCCTGAATCATTTCATTCCCAATTTGCTACAGATGCATGTCGTGATTGGTCCAACTCTAATATGATTGCTAAACAGGAAAACAGTTCATTCACAGAGACTATATACTGTCGTATTTCATTTCTTTCATATTTAAATTTTTTTAAAGCACACATATGATTTTTACTTAACTCGCTAACTAGAAACACAAAAGAATGTAGATTGTCAGGATTAGGAAGCGTTTTCCCAGCACACCCTTCCTGTCACCATGGCAGTCCCTGAATACAGACCATCTTTTCAAGAATGAAGTGTTTGTGTCCCCCACAAAACGGAAACTTTACGGGATTCACTTCAACTTGTTCACTTTGGTCAAATCTCAACATACGGTAACATGGGAAAAGGCAACCCTTTGTCCACGCCCTAAGCAATGTATGAAGAGTTAATGAACCTCAAGGCGATAACGTCTGATCCCCTGTTTTCAGTGAACTCAGTGCAGCTCAATAGTTCAGCTGGTCTGCAGGTTCCACTCCGGGTCTTTCCAGGCAGCCCAGCCACATATTATTTTAAGAAACGGATCTCCTAAACAAGCGGCCATCTCGCTCAGAAGTAAAAAAGCCCACATGGAAGAAGCACACCGGCCAGTGCGATCATGAGGTGCCAAAGGGACCAGGTATAAGGCATCATGCAAAAAAAAAAGATACATGTGTGTATATGTATGTGTGTGTGTGTGTGTGTGTGTGTGTATATACACACACCACATTGAATGAAGGGGGAAGTGCAGAGTGGAGACCCAAGGCCCAAGTGTCTGCCACTGGAGATCCCCTTGCAGAGGGGTTTAGGAGAGGAGATGGGTTAATTAGGGTGCGAGGTAGTACCGATGAAGAACACAGCTTTCCCCCAGATCCTGGATGCTTCCTCCCCCCAACTACCATGATCCGAATTCTACCTTGCAGGGCTGGATAGGACAGAGGTTGTACACTGGTGCATATGGGAGCTGGAGGCACAGGGAATCCAGGGTGGATGATACCTTCAGGACCAGGGGTGTGAGGGACGATGCTGGGAGAGTGGAGGGTGAGTGGGTTGGAAAGGGGGAACTGATTACAAGGATCCACATGTGACCTCCTCCCTGGGAGAGGGACGGCAGAGAAGGGGGGAGAAGGGAGACTCCGGATAGAGCAAGATATGACAAAATAACGATGTATAAATTACCAAGGGTACATGAGGGAGGGGGGAGCAGGGAGGGAGGGGGAAAAAAAAGAGGACCTGATGCAAGGGGCTTAATTGGAGAGCAAATGCCTTGAGAATGATTGGGGCAGGGAATGTATGGATGTGATTTATGCAATTGATGTATGTATATGTATGGATTGTGATAAGAGTTGTGTGAGTCCCTAATAAAATGTAAAAAAAGAAAAGAGGAGAAAAAAAAGAAAATGATTAGGGCAAAGAATGTACAGATGTGCTTTATACAATTGACGTATGTATATGTGTGGACTGTGATAAGAGTTGTATGAGCCCCTAATAAAACGTTTAAAAAAAAAAAAAGAAACGGATCTCCAGCAAATGGAAACCCATTGACCACACTGAGTAGCTCAGGAGATCAGACGCACGTCATCAGGAGAAGCCAGCTGTGCTCGGCCGGGCTGGCGAGAGAGACATTCAGTGACACTCACATAAGTTTAAGCAGGAGCTTTATAGCAAGAAGCTTTATATAGCAGCAAGACATCCCAGCCCAGTCCACCTCAAGTCCATCGGTCTACAAATCTCTCTTCAGACTCATGCAGCCACGTGCAACGGCGCAGAAGACAGGAAGATCACAGGCCAGTGGGAGCAAGGGCGTGTGGATCCAATGGCGCAGTTCATCCCGGGGCTCTGGCAGGATACAGTGGCTCACCTGCAGGAAGGGGAAGGCAGAGAGAGAGGGGGACAGCATCCAGAGAGCCATTTATCTCGGTGGCACCTCCAAAGGTCACCAAGCCGTGACCCAATTGAGAGGCTAAACTTCTTACGGGTACCGTGTTGGCACCAAAAAACCTAACTATCACACCAGCCTAGGGAAAAGGACATTATGCTTGGTCAGGATCAAAGACAAATACCCCTAAGTGTTGATTGGCACAGGAGCTGCAAAGTCATCGTGTTGGTGCCGCACAGGACTGGGCAGTATTTCCTTTAATCAACTCAATGGTGCCTCACCAGTGCAATGGCACACACAGAATCTAGTATCAACAATGACAACAAAATAAAAACAAACAATTGTTTGGGGGAAAAAAAAGGAGGTCGCACCAGTAAACTAATTGCAAATCAATACCTCACCTTTTATGTGAAGTTGGAAGAAATGATTTTTCCAAGTGCAGAGGCCAGTCCAAGGACAGTGCTGACAGCCTGCGGGGCATCACAATGGCAAGTACAGAGAAGCTCTAGAAGGTCATGACTATACCATTTCCATACCATGAGCGGCCCACTCACTTACTCCACAGTCCTGGCACCAGACACCTAGATCCTAGATGCCATAGAAATATGACTGCGGACCAAACACAAAAGGGAAGCTGAAAATATTGTTGACAAGATGCACACTCTCGGTTACACGTTGAGGTTGGTTCTGTGGAACGATGTATCGCAGCGTTTTCATGGCACAAGCAAAGCTTTCCTAGGTTCAGAAGTACGTGTAAGGACCTGCACAGGGAGCGCTACCAGGCAACAACAAGGTGTTCACATCATCTGAGGGGAGATGCTGAAATTTTAAAAACACAACGAAACAAGGACTGCCGGTTCACTGTTACAGAGACTTCAGAAAGGAAGAAGTAAATGAGAGAAAACCAACCCACAATCAAACTCGCTGCCACTGAGCCCATTCGGACTCGTGGTGACCCTCTAGGACAGGGCGGAGCTGCCCCTGTGGGTGTCTGAGACCGTCCCTCTGGACGGGAGCAGAAAGCCCGTCTTTCTCCTGAAGAGCAGCTGGGGGTTTTGAAATGAGGAATTGCTCCAGAAACATTGGGTACCAGGGATCAATGTTGCATAACCACAGACTACCCATCCTCGATATTCTTTAATCTTTTTTTTTTTTTTTGATATTCTTTAATCTTGCACAAAAAGAAAGACCAAAAAGAATGAATCAAATAGATGCTCCTTCTTAAGCAACATGGAGATACCTGAGGCGGAAAGGCGGGATGGTATCCAAGGAATTGTCGTTAGGTGCTGTGTGGGCTAGGGAAACAAACTCATAAACACTCATATGTATGTAAGAAATAACATATCAAAGGGTAATTGTACATTGAGAAACATCCCAGCCCAGTCCAGATCAAGTCCACAAGTTCAATATTAGCCCATATGTCCAATACCAATCTATAAATTCCTCTTCAGACTCATGCAAAACATGCAATGATGCCGAATGCAGGGAAATCACAGGCCTGAGGGTGAGAAGTCTTGTGGATCCAGTGGCAGCGGAGGCATCTCAGCGCTGACAGGGTCTCCACATGGCTCCTCCAGCTCCAGGGCTCTTGTGTCTTGTCAACAGCAATGTCTCGCAGGGAGTGAGTGTGTGCCGCCTCCAGGGAGCTATTTATCTCCGTCGCACCTCCAAATGAGGTCATCAAGCTGCGACCTGATTGACTGGTCAGACTCCACCCCTTCCTCAAGTTGATTGATTAGGTGTCCTCCAGTAGGTCCGACTCATAGCCACTCCATGTCCGACAGAAGGAGACACCACTCGGTCCTGTGTCACACTCACAACTGTTCTGTGTTTGAGTCAATTATTGCGGCCACTGTCCATCCATCTGTCAACGGTCTTCCTCGTGTTTGCTGCCCTCTACTTCTTCAAGCATCGTGTCCCTCTTCAGGGACTGGTCTCTCCTGTCAACATGTCGGAAGCATGCTGATGAGACGAGAATGTCTGGCCATCCTTGCTTCTGAGGAACATTCTGACCGTTCTTCCAAAGAAGATGCCTAAGTGCCGAGCAGTGTGATAGGTTCATTCTGTTTACAGTTTCAGGAAAGACAAACGGTACTCATGTGGGCATGAATCTACAGCAGAAGACCAAGTACAGAACCTAGTCACCAGTCTTGAATTGCTTTCTGAATGCTCCTAACTTTAATGAACATAAACTTCCTAACACTCATTCAATGAGCACTCATTTTTTTCCCTCAAGAGTCTTAAAAACCCCTTCAAGCACACAACTATTCCAGGAAGACCCATGCTCAGGCTGGGAGTTAGTCTCGCGCAGCCTGTGGGAGTGGTGTCTTTGGGATCCTCACTTACGGGTGGGGCACAGTTCAAGGTAAAGACTTCCAGTCCCATAGCGCTACGGGAGACGACACTGCAATGTGAGAATTGGAAGCCGTCAACAAATGAAATGGAACACCTACCGATTGCTGTCCTAGGCGTTCAGTGAGCTGCGATGGGCCGGTACTGGGCATTCTGACTTGGAAAGTCATATGGTTTACTGAACTGGCATGACACAGCAAGAGGAGCGGTGTTGCTTTCCCAGTCAAAAAGGACATTTCGATCTATTTTGAAGCACAGTGCTGTCTGTGATAGGATTCTGTCTACATTTCCCTGGGGGATGGACAGCAGAGAAGTGGGTGAAGGGAGGCAGCGGTCAGTGTAAGACACGACAACATAATGATAATTTATAAATTATCAAGGGTTTGATAAGGAGGGGAGGGAAGGGGGGAATGAGGAGCTGATACCAAGGGCGCAGAAATCTTCATTTTCCTCCGGAGGAGAAGTTGGTGGATTGGAACCTCTGACCCTCCATTTAGCAGTCCAGTGCCTCACTCACAGAGTCACCAACGAGCATGCTATCTGGGCATGCTCACTCTGAAGTCGCCACGTGACTCACTGCCTGGGACCAGCTGTGCCCCACGAGTCACGTGACGATGCTGTCGCCATGTGCTCTGATGTGGTCCGAGAGCATCTGAGATGCGCTGTGATCAGACATGAAGTGGGGAGACAGACGCAAGGCGGGAGGAGAGGTAGGGGGGTGGTCGAGAGGCGGGCAATGTGGGGGTGGTGGCTGTGTTCTGGATTCGTTCCGAGATGTATGCCTTCACCAAAAGTTATCCAATGGTGCACTTTAAATCTGAGGGGCTGATGGTGGGTCAATTATACTTCAATAAAGCTGCTGAAAATAAGAACCACAGCAGATACCAGCCAACTTTTTCTTCCGTTCTGCAAGGGGTCCCCAGGAGTTAAGTCTGACTGAACAGCAGATTCTAAGGACAAGAAGACGGGGAGACTGGGGGCGCTCTGGTGTTAGGGGTTTGCTGGAGTCAGGGGCAGTTTAGCTGGGCTCATCTGCTGGGTGTGGGCTTGGGTTTCCTTGAAGCGCTGACACGGAGTGGCCCCAGGAGACAAGGTGGCACTGCCCGTAGGCTCCCGAGGCTGCCAGTCTTCATCGCAGCTGCCACAGCTTCCTCCTGGTGGCTTTGACCTGCTGACCTTTGGGTTCCAGCCAGGCTTTAACCACTCGGGACCCCGGGGTTATGTGACCTCCACGGTTGGAATTGAGGAGTTCACCATTCTTCTCCAGACATTCTTGGGAGTGGGAGAGCATCTCCTGCCCCCGTGGTCCTTCGAGCCTCCGGACAGGTGGTACTTCGATAAGGCTTCTAAGTCTTTCTCACTCCTGGGAACGCGTGGTTTTGTTGTTTCTCCTTCTTGGTCTGTTACTTTATCTATTTGAACCCCCTCCTTTCAATAAGACTTGAACATGGATCAGCAGTCATGTGAACAGCTCCAATCACATTTTTTAAAAATTAAGAGATCATTTTATTGGGGGCTCTTACAGCTCCTATAACAATCCATCCATCCATTCTATCAAGCATATGTGTACATACATTGTCATAATTCTTTTCTTTTTAAAAAATCATTTTATCGGGGGCTCCTACAGCTCTTATCACAGTCCATCCATCCATCCATCCATCCATCCATCCATCCATCCATCCATCCATCCATCCATCCATCGTGTCAGGCACATTTGTACATTTGTTGCCATCACCATTCTCAAAACATTTGCTTTCTACTTGAGCCCTTGGTATCAGCTCATTTCCCCCCACCCTTCCTGACCCTACCTCCTTCATGAACCCTTGATAGTTTATAAATTACTATTATTTTTTCATGTCTTACACTGACTGTTGTCTCCCTTCACCCACTTTGCTGTTGTCCGTCCCACTGGGAGGGGGTTATATGTAGATCATTGTGATCGGTTCCCCCTCTCTTCCCCCACCTTCCTCTCCCCCTCCTGGTATGGCCACTCTCAGCATCAGTCCTGAGGGGTTCATCTGTCCTGGATTCCCTGTGTTTCCAGCTCTTATCTGTACCAGTGTACTTGGTCTGGTCTAGCCAGATTTGTAGAACTGGGGTCATGATAGTGGGGGGTGGGGGGAGGAAGTATTAAAGAACTAGAGGAAAGTTGTATATTTCATCAGTGCTATACTGCACCTGACTGGCTCGTCTCTTCCTTGTGAGCCTTCTTTTTTTTTTTTTTTTTTAATTTTAACAATTTATTGGGGCTCATACAATTCTTTTCACAGTTCATATATATACATACATCAATTGTATAAAGCACATCTGTACAGTCTTTGCCCTATTCATTTTTTTCTCTTTTCTTCTTTTACATTTTATTAGGGACTCAAACAACTCTTACCACAATCCATACATATACATACATCAATTGTATAAAGCACATCCATACATTCCCTGCCCCAATCATTCTCAAGGCATTTGCTCTCCACTTAAGCCCCTTGCATCAGGTCCTCTTTTTTTTCCCCTCCTCCCTTCCTCTTCCCCCCTCCCTCATATGCCCTTGGTAATTTATACATCGTTGTTTTGTCATATCTTGCCCTATCCGGAGTCTCCCTTCCCCCCTTCTCTGCTGTCCCTCTCCCAGGGAAGAGGTCACATGTGGATCCTTGTAATCAGTTCCCCCTTTCCAACCCACTCACCCTCCACTCTCCCAGCATCGTCCCTCACACCCTTGGTCCTGAAGGTATCATCCACCCTGGATTCCCTGTACCTCCAACCCTCATATGCACCAGTGTACAGCCTCTGTCCTATCCAGCCCTGTAAGGTAGAATTCGGATCATGGTAGTTGGGGGGAGGAAGCATCCAGGATCCGGGGGAAAGCTGTGTTCTTCATCGATACTACCTCACACCCTAATTAACCCATCTCCTCTCCTAAACCCCTCTATGAGGGGATCTCCATTGGTCGACACTTGGGCCTTGGGTCTCCATTCTGCACTTCCCCCTTCATTTAATATGATATATATACATATATATACATACATATATACATATACACATATATACACATACATACACACACTTATATCTTTTCTTTTTTTTTTTTTGCATGATGCCTTATACCTGGTCCCTTGGGCACCTCGTGATCGCACTGGCCGGTGTGCTTCTTCCATGTGGGCTTATTTGCTTCTGAGCTAGATGGCCGCTTGTTCACCTTCAAGCCTTTAAGACCCCAGACACTATCTCTTTTGATAGCAGGGCACCATCAGCTTTCTTCACCACATTTGCTTATGCACCCATTTGTCTTCAGCGATCCTATCATGGAGGTGTGCAGTCAATGATATGATTTTTTGTTCTTTGATGCCTGGTAACTGATCCCTTTGGGACCACTCGCTCACTCAGGCTGGTGTGTTCTTCCATGTGGACTTTGTTGCTTCTGAGCTAGATGGACGCTTGTTTATCTTCAAGCCTTTAAGACCCCAGTCACTATCTCTTTTGATAGCCGGGCACCATCAGCTTTCTTCACCACATTTACTTGTTCACCCACTTTGGCTCCAGCCGTTGTGTCGGGAGAGTGAGCATCATAGAGTTCCAATTTAATAAAAGAAGGTATTCATGCATTGAGGGAGTGTTTGAGTAGAGGCCCAAGGTCCTTCCGCCACCTTAATACTTGACCTATAAATATAGACACATAGATCTATTTCCCCATCCTCCTATATATATTTGCATGTACATGTCTTTGTCTAGACCTCCATGAATGCCCTTTGACTCCTAGCTCTTTCCTCCATCTCCCTTGACTTTCCTCCTGCCCTACTACCATGCTTCATCGCCACCTGGGCTAGAGTATACCTCTTCTCTAAGCAACCTTACCCTTGATCATTTCCCACCATGCCTGCCACTCCCACTTCTCTACCATTTGGGGGTCCCATGTTTTTCCCTTGTCCCTGGGTTTGTTAACACCACTTCCTTACCCCCCCCTACCCCCCCACCCCAAGTCCCCCCAAAACTGTCGGCCCCGTTGTTTTTCCTCCAGATAGTTCATCCAGCCTGTCCTATTCAGACAGACCTGTGGAGTCACTAACATGCACGAAAACTAGACAGAGGAAAACAAAGCAACAGTATACAACCAGACAACAAAACAACAAAAACAAACCACTGACAAAGAACAGAATAAAACAGTTCACAAGAGAAAAGCTTGTAGTTAGTTCAGGGATCGTTTGCTGGCCCTTAGGAGCGTTTTCCAGTCCAGTCTGTTGGGGCACCACGCCCTGGCCCTGAAGTCCACTTTCAGCATTCCCTGGGGACCTTGCCACTCCATTCCCTTGCTGTTCCGCTGCACTCCCCCAGTGATTTGCCTCGGTGTGGTGGGATCAGGTCAGGTGCAATTCCCACACTGAGTCTCCGGTGCTGTCCCCTGTATCGCCCTTAGTCACTGAGGGGCATCATGTCTCATAGTGGGGCCAGCCATGTTGTTCTCTCTGTGGACTGGCTGCTCTACTCAGGAACATCATCATCACGGCCTGGTGGGCCAGGCTGTGCTCCACTCTCTCCTCCTGCCCCTTCATCTGCCCTTGTGAGCCTTCTATATGGGGATGTCCAATTGTCTACAGATAGGCTTTGGGTCCCCACTCCATACTCCTCCTCATTCATCCATCATTATTTTCTAAACATTTACTTTCTATTTGAGCCCTTGGTATCAGCTTCTCGTTAGAATCATTTAAAAAGTTAAATCTGATTTAATGACATCAACTTGTTAATTATCTTTATTAGATCCCACCGAGGTCTTGCAAAGCTTTTTTTAATTTAAAGGATTTAGCTCTTTATTTCATTATATAGCCTGTCTTAAAGGTCCACGAGGCCCTGGTGTCATAGTGGGTTACAAGTTCGACTGCTAGAACTCAAGGCCAGCAGTTCAAAACCACCATCTGCTCCTCTGGAGTAAGATGAGGCTTTCTACTCCTGTGTCTTAGTCCGGGTACTTAGAGAAACAAATCCACAGAAACCCATATGTATAAGAGAGAGTTTTATATTTAAAGGATAAGTGCACATCAAGAAAATATCTCAACCCAGTGCTGCCCAAGCCCACAAGTCCAACATTAGCCCATATATCCAACACCAATCCACAAAGTCCTCCTCCATCTCACAAAACACATGCAATGATACTGACAGCAGGAGGAAAGCCGAGTCAGTGAATGTGTAAGCATCTTAGCACTGGCAGGGGTCTCCACATGGGTGCTCCAGCACCCAGGGCTGCATTGGGGTAGGTCCATGTGGCTTCTCCTCAGAGATGTCTTGCAGGAAGTGAGCCTTGCCAGCTGAAGCAGGGAACTGGCTAAGGCAGCTGCACCCTGGTCTGACCATCACAAAGCAAGAGACCCGAGAACTAGAAAGGCGAGGCTCACTGAGTTATTTATCTCTCCGCCCTTCAATTAACCCCACAGGTGTTTATCGGCCAGGTTGGCACAATAAACTAACTTCCTCATCCTGTAAAGATGTGCAGCCTTGGAAACCCACAGTTGTGGTTTCCTTTAGGAAACCAGCTCTGTCCTACAGGCTTGCTTTGAGTTGGAATCAACTCAATGGCTCGAAGTGGGTTTGGTTTTAATTAGTTTTTATTTTAAATCAATCTTGAAAAAAGTACAGCCAGAATGCACTTTCCATATGTTATCTCAAAACTCACTGCCATCGAATAGATGCCAACTCACAGTGAGCCTATGGACAGGGTAGAACTGGCCCTGTGAGTTTCCAAGACTGTAACACTTAATGGGACTAGAAAACTTCATCTGGCTCCTGCAAAGCAGCTGGTGGTTTCGAACTGCTGACCTGTGGATTGCAGCCCAGTTGGTAACTACTGTGTGACCAGGGCTTCCTAAAGAGCGACCGATTCTTGGGGAAGGACATCAGGTTGAGTAAAATGAGGGCCAGCCAGGGAGAGAGAGGAGACCTCTTCCATGAGCTGAGCTGACCCGGCGTCTGCTACAATCAACTTGCATCTACTTATTCTTCGGAGGGTGGCGCTGGGCCGGGTGATGGTGACTTCTGTTGTGTGTGAGGCTGCTGAACGGGAAACACCTCGATGGCATGTCACAGCCACATAATAATAATAATTATTGTTATTTTAATGAAGACATTAGTCCACTCTGTTCCGTCTTTCAACAATAAAAGCACTTGAAGTTCCTAAAGATCCCCAAGTATGTAGCCACAGCTTCCAGGTCACAAGTGGCATTGGTCTGCCCTCCCCCGCCCCCCAGATATAATTATATGGCAGTCCTGATTGCAAAAGAACCAGCTATTGTATTTTAAATGTCCCCCTTGACACTGTCGTCTTTTAAGAAAGCACTGTGCTCCTTGTCTGGTCCTCTTCCCTGGCCGATGCTGTCGTTAGCGGAGACCGCGCTCTTGGGGATGTTTGGGCCCATTCTTTCTAAGACGCTTCTGGGTGACGAGCTAATGGGCCACAGTAAGGCACACGCTGCATTTGCTAGACAGCTTGCTCTAGAGCTTCAGTCCAACCTCGTTTGTGAGAATATTCTGGTCTGTCCTGTCTTTAACGTCGTTAGATCTGTCTGTCCTAGGTGGTGTTGTGGGTTAGAAGTGGGGCTGCTAAGCCTCCAGCTGCTCTCTGAGAAAGAGCTCAGGCGGACTTACCATCTCGGGGAAGATTTACAACCTATATCGGGTTGCAAGGAGTTGGGATCGACTTGGCGATTTGGTTGGTTGGTTTGGTTTGGTTTTCAGAGCTCCCCAAGTAACGCAACAAGTTTGCACTGGACCCCTAAGCTGAAGGTTAGTGGTTCCGATCCACCGAGTGGCACTGCCAAAGACAGGCCTGGTGATTGCTCCCATCAAAGTTACAGCCTAGAAAACCTTGGGAGGGTGGGGGTGGGAGGGGGCAGTTCTCTTTGCCGCGAAGACCACATTTGTTCAGCTCTTGGCAGGTCTCAGTGCTAAGCTTTAAGCCTCAACCCAGTGGCACCTATTCAGAATCGGAAGTCTTTGATAGACAGCTAAGCTGAAAGACAGTAAGCACCCCAGCTTGGGTCCCAATAACAGAAAACAATCCCTGCGGCCTCCCAGCATTCTCCAGACATGCATCTGACCTGGGGCGGGGACAAGGAGAGCAAACTTGACCCGCTCTGCCAGGCAGCTACAGTGGTCTTTCTGCCCCCACTTGCTGTGAGGCCGTCCCTGGCCAGTAGGGGGTGCTCCCTGCCCTCTTCTGGGGATGTGCAGGGACAGGACTCCTCCACCAAGGGGCACTGTGTGCCCCATGACCACACAGTGCTCAGGGCTCCCCACGGGCCCTGTGTGGAGAGGGCTCTGCTCAGGGCTGCAGTCCCAGGCCCCGGGGATCCGAGGACGCACCCCCCAAACACACTGGGCTTGCACCCCAGCCGTGGCCAGTGAAGCCCAGGGCTGGTCCCTGAAGGTTCTAGGTAGTGGGCTCAGGAAGCTCTTTTTAAGCCTGAGAGGACAGAGAGCGCCCAGCAGGGGAGCCAGAGCAGCCCGACCTGAGGGGCAGCGGCAGCACCCCAGTCCTTCATCATACCCTCTCAGCCCACTCACAGAGGTTTGGGTGTAATCAGCCTGGGCTGGGGCCTGGGCAAACGCGTTTTAAACAGTTCCCAGGGGTTTCATCCAGGCAAGGGGGCTGCCCCCCTTCAGCAACAGCTAGACTTTCTTTGTATTCTGTGTTCACCTTGAAGGGCCTTGTGCCCTGGGGCCCCATTGGGCTGCTAAGGGCAGTCAGTGGTTCAAGACCACCAGCTGCTCCCAGGGAGGAAGATGAGGCTCTCGACGCCTGGAAAGTCGTAAAACTTCAGGAACGGACTGGATCGTCCTACCCTGCCCTATAGGGCCGGATCAAAGTGATAGCAGTGAGTTTGTTTGTTGTTGTTGTTGTTGTTTTGTTAAGGTTCTACATTTCTCCCGAGAACCAGGGTTTGGGTTCAAAAATATACACCAAGGTGGCATTCCACCTGTGTCTAGTCTGGTTAAGGAAGAATTGTCAGAAGGGGTAACTGTGCGACTCAGACGACGGACCAAAGAACAGGCGCTAAAGGACTGATGTTGCTGTAGGACAGGGGAGTACAGCTGTGCTGCTTCCAGGTCAGAGGGGAAGTCACAGCACACATTTGTCCCCCGTGCAGGGATTGAACTGCAAATGGAGGAGAGCTGGGTTTTCCACAGAGGGGAGAGGAGTTTATGGAGGCAGAGGGGACCAGAGTTTGCAGGAGCCCTGACGGTGGAGTTACAAGTTACAAGTGCTGGACTGCTGCTAACTGCGAAGTCAGCGGTTCAAATCCACCAGCCGCACCACAGAAGAAAGACGAGGCTTTCGGTTCCCTTCCAGACTGACAGTCTCAGAAATCAGAGGAGCCATTCTGTCCTGCCGTATAGGGCTGCTCTGGGTCAGAACGAACTGAACAACAGGGAGGTTATTTGGGGGTTGAGATTGGGGGGTAAAAAAGAGTCAAACTTATTTTTGCAGGGTGAATGCCACTGTAGCTTTATTGGGTGGCACTCAGCTCCCCTAAATGCCAAAATGTCAAATTTCAAGGCCCTCATTGAGCACGCGCTTGTTCTCCTCTTTGGAACTTCTAGACAAAGCCAAAAAACCAACACACACAAAGTTCTTGCTAAGGGGAAAGGGAGGAGGCACGTTGGCGGTCTGGGGAGGTGTCCGGGTGGGATAGGCGAAGACTCTCCAGGAACAGAGCCCCACGTTCAAATGGTGCTCTGCCACATAACGTTGTCGGGTTCTTTGTGGAGAGTTCCAGAAGCTTCCCCTCCTGGTTTCTCCTCAGCTGAGGTGGACTGAGCAGGTCTCCTCAGAACAGACCTCCTTTGTTAAGGGGTCCCCTTCAGTCCTGTAACACTCTGGGTGCCCCCAGGACTCTCCAAACAGAACCCTTCGTGATAAACAAGGGGCCAAGTAGCTGAGAAGCAACAAAGCCCACCTGGAAGAAGCACCCCTGTGTGATCACAGGGTGTCAAAGGGATCAGGTATCAGGCATCAAAGAACAAAAAAATCATATCATTTTGAATGAGGGGGAGTGCAGAGTGGGGACCCAAAACTCATCTGTAGGAAACTGGACATCCTCTTACGGAAGGGTCTCAGGGAGGAGACGAGTCAGTCAGGGTGCAGGGTAGCAACAATGAAACACAACTTTCCTCTAGTTCCTAAATGCTTTCTCTCACGCAGCCCCCTCCCTCCCAATCATGATCTCAATTCTACTTTATAAATCTGGCTAGACCAGAGCATGTACACTGGTACAGATAGGAACTGGAAACACAGGGAATCCAGGACAGATGATCCCTTCAGGACAAGTGGTGAGAGTGGCAATATCGGGAGGGTCAGGGGAGGGTGGGTTAGAAAGGGGGAACCGATTACAAGGATCTACATATAACCTCCTCCCTGAAGGACGGACAACAGAAAAGTGGGTGAAGGGAGATATTGGATAGTGTAAGACATGAAAAAATAATAATTTATAAATTATCAAGGGTTCATGGCGGGGGGGATGACGCGGCGGGGATGGAGGGAAAAAAATGAGGAGCTGATGCCAAGGGCTTAAATAGAAGGAAAATGTTTTGAGAATGATGAGAGCAACAATGTGCAAATGTGCTCGACACAATGGATGGATGGATGGATTGTGATGAGTACTGTGAGCCCCCAATAAAATAATTTAAAAAGACCAACCCCCCAAAACCGGGACCCTATGTGTCCTGACAAAAAATGCCCCCCATGAAGCGCTCAGGCAGGCTGAGCTGGTGGCCTGGTAAGAAAGAGGTCAATGGTTTGTACAGGAAGCCTTGGGCCATTAGGGAGACGCACCCCTTCCAGCGTGCTCCCCGGGATCAGGTTACCAAAACAAAACAAAACCACCAACCAAACCTCTGCCAGGGAGTCACTGCTGACTCCAAGAGACCCCCCGTGGGTATCTGAGACTGTACCTGTCGACAGGGGCAGAAAGCCCAGTCTTTCTTCCACGGATTCGAACCACCAACCATGTGGATCGTAGCCCAAGCAGTAACCACTGCACCACCAGGCCCCACCAAGATCAGGTTAAGGGCTGATGAAAACTGACTGCCCGGAAAGGGCTTTCAACCCTTGAGCAGGTTGGTGGGGGTTCCTCAGGGCCCCGCACCCTAAGAGGTTTCTGTCCTAGGAGGGAGATGGAAGAGCTTGCGTTGGTGCTACCGAGAAGTGATACTTGGCCGTCACTGCAGCCT